>NC_057864.1:294250324-294550324 GCF_019393635.1 Dromiciops gliroides | reverse complement strand
GTCTTACCTCTGTCAAATTTCCTTGGCTTTTCTTCAAATCCTACCTCAAAACTATCCTTCCACAGGAACCCTTTCCCATGCCTCTAGCTGCTGCTGGTACTTGTCCATTTCAGATTCCCTTCTATTTACTCTAGACATCAGGTATGTACCTATTTATTTATATGTTATCTCACCCATTATACTGTGAGCTTTTTGAGGGAGAGGCCATATTTTTTCCTTTCCTTGTATCTACAGCACAGAACTTGGCAAGTGATAAACAAATAATAAATACTTGATGACTGTCAAAAGAATGAATGAAGAAACTAAGGCCAAGAGGGAGGTAAAAGGACTTTCCAAAAGTCACAGCAGACTGAATCATACTATTTTCACTTTTGTTGTTGCTTTTTTGTTATTGTTCTTGTTTATTCTTTCGTACTTTTTTTCTCCTTTTGTTCTGATTAATGTGGAAATATGTTTAACATGATAGTAATATATAACCTATATCAAACTGCTTGTTAGCATTGGGAAGGGGAAGGGAAGGGAGAGTGGGAGAAAAATTTGGAACTCAAAAAAATATCTTTACATGTAACTGAGAAAAATTAAAAATAAAAAAACAAAAGTCACAGCAGAGCCATGAATATAACCCTGATCTCCTGCCTCCCACTCAATAAATGTCACTCATTTCTTGTATGTGACTCCTATTGCCCTAAAGTGAATGATCTGTTTGGGCCTTCTAATTTTTTTCCTACAGCACACACTCAGGAAGCAAGTATACCACAGGAGGTTAATAATTGTAGCTGGTTGACACAAACATCCAATTCATATGGAACCTTTGAAACCCCAGTCTCTCAAGACTTCAGCATGGGGGCAGCTAGGTGGTGCAGTGGACAGAGCACCGACCCTGGAGTCAGGAGGACCTGAGTTCAAATCTGACCTCAGACACTTAACACTTACTAGCTGTGTGACCCTGAGCAAGTCACTTAACCCCGATTGCCTCACCAAAAAAACAAAAAGACTTCAGCATGATATTAATTTTGCTGTTAATAGTAGTTTGCTCTCTAAAAGGCATCCCTCTCTAGGGGCTAGAGGACTGGAAAAAATAGCATAGGAACCCTGGATTCCCCAGCCTAACTGCTACAGTCTTCTGATATCATCAAATTGAAGCCCTCACACCTGTTCTCTCTCTCTCTCTCTCTCTCTCTCTCTCACACACACACACACACACACACACACACACAAGTTGATTATATTAGTCATCGGCTATTTCTGATTCTATGAGCTCACCAAAGAAAAGCCCTTCCTGCATCCCCAAGCCCCAGACACCACCCACCTGGGAGGCTCACTGACTTCCTACCATATGGAACCTAAACTCCTCTACCAAGTTTTCAAGGTCTTTGCAAGGCAGGCCAAGTCTACCTACCCTACTTTATTTCCAGGTGTTTCTTGGACCCCATCCTCCATCCTAGCCAATCCCATCTCCCTAGCTCATGTATATATACCATGCTCATTCCCATCTGTGACCTGAAGACTTCCCAATCCTTGCATCCTTTAGTTATTCCTCCTTCTCTAAACTGCTACAACACTGTTTAGTATGTAACTGTCCACCATCATATAACATTCAGTAATTACCTCATGTACATGCATCTTTTCCATCTCCACTAAACTGTTAGCTCTCCTCAGCGCTTGTAACAGTGTTGTTGGTTGGCATGAAATACTTACCATGAAGGAACAGTTAAGTGGCACACTATATAAAGCCCCAGTCCTGGAGTCAGGAGGACCTGAGTTCAAATCTAGTCTCAGATACTTACTAGCTGTGTGACCCTGGACAAGTCACTTAACCCAGTTTGCCCCAGTTTCCTCATCTGTAAAATGAGCTGGAGAAGAAAATGGAAACCCCCTCTAGTATCTTTGCCAAGAAAACCCCAAAAATGGGGTCACAAAGATTCTGACAGTATTAATTGACTTAACAACACTTAGCATGACCATAAAAAATGCAAAAGACAGCGAAATGGACAGCATTGGAGAGATGTTTGCATTAAATACTGAAATACTTTTTTCAACTGCTACTTCAAAAGAATTTTTTTTAAAGTAGAATGCTGAAACCTAAAAAATCTGTACTTTATTTTCTGAACAGAAAATCTTGTCTTTTTTTGTTGCTTAACCAAGGAGAGTTAAGATTAGAAACGTGTTTGCTCTGATCCATGCCTCCTTTCCAAATCAAAAGAAATGTTGTTTTTGTGCTCCATATTTGGCATAGGTCTGAGAACCGACAGTTTGATTTACAAACAGAGGTTGGCTATTTTAAAATTATATAATGAGCATACACAGAAAGTAACCTTTCCTTAACTTTTTAAACATATACTGGAATGCAGTGTGCTACACCTTCCCACATCGGGTGTATGCCAAATACCAGAGTGGAGACTAAATGAAGGGAAGTAATATTTTGGATCTAGAAATCTGCCCAGATCCAGAAGGGAATCTAACTAGCTTCATCCAGTTTAGACATGGTAAAGAGAACACAGAATGCTATTTAACCAATCAATAGGCATTTATTAAATACCTACTATGTGCCTGGAACTGAGCTATATAGGGAGAATACAGAGACAAAAATGAAACAATCCCTGCCCTCAAGGAGCTCATAGGCTTAATAATATTACTTCCCTAATTTAGAATTATTTCAGATGCTCAGTGATAGGTAGCCATAAAACTGAACTCTCATGAGAATTTTAAATTCTTTGCTAAATTACTGAATGTCCATATGTATAATGGTTAACATATTTCTGGGCTTCTCAATGAGTGAACAAGAGGCAGGAAGGAGGAAGAAAATTCAAAACTAAAAATATTTTTAATTTAATTTAATTTTTAAAAAATTATTGAATGTCACAAGGTAAGCTGGTAGCTCAGTAGATAAAGCCCTGGAGTAAAGAAGACTTCAAGGGGCAGCTAGGTGGCGCAGTGGATAGAGCACGGACCCTGGAGTCAGGAGTGCCTGAGTTCAAATCTGGCCTCAGACACTTAACACTTACTAGCTGTGTGACCCTGGGCAAGTCACTTAACCCCAATTGCCTCACTAAAAAAAAAAAAAAAAAAAAAGACCAGTTCAAATCTAACTGCAGACACTGTGATCCTGGGCAAGTCACAACCTTTTTGTCTCAGTTACCTCAACTACAAAATGAGGATAATAGCACCACCTACTTCAGAGTGTTGTTGTGAGGTTCAAAAGAGATATTTGTAAAAGTGCTTAGCATAGTGCCTGGCACATAGTAGGTGCTATATAAATGCCTATTTCATTATCCCCATGACAGGACTATAAACAACAACAAATAAAGCAAATGTGATCTTAGGCTTCACTAGAAGGGGCATTATGCCCAGGACTGAGAAGAATCATTACAGTCCTACTGTACCCTGGTCAGAACACATCTTATTGCATTTGGATCTGGGTACAATATTTTAGGAAGGACAGGGATTAGCTGGAGAGTGTTCAGAGGAAAACAACCAGGATAGTGATGGGACTGGAAACCAAACCATGTGAAGAAACTAGGATATTTAGGCTGGAGAAGAGAAGCCTTATGATACCTCTCTTCAAGTACCTTGTTGTTGAGTCATTTTTTTTTTTCAGTCATGTCCAACTATCTGTGACCCCATTTGGGGAGTTTTCTTGGCAAAGATACTGGAGTGGTTTTGCCTTTTCCCTCTCCAGCTCATTTTATAGAGGAGGAAACTGAGGCAAACAGGGTTCAGTGACTTGCCCAGGATCACACAGCTAGTAAGTGTCTGAGGCCAGATTTTAATTCACCAAGATGAGTCTTCCTCACTCCAGAGCCTATGCTCTATCCACTGCATTACTAGCTGCCTTTCAACAACAGCAACAAGGGCTTAAAGGGATCTCAAAAGTCATCTGTTCAAACCATATCCTCTACAATATACGCAACAAGGAGGCAGCTAGGTGGCTCAGTAGATAAAGCACCAGCTCTGGATTCAGGAGGACATGAGTTCAAATCCAGTCTCAGACACTTGACACTTACTAGCTGCATGACCTTGGGCAAGTCACTTAATCTTTATTGCCCCACCAAAAAAAAACTAAAATTAAATAAAATAAAAACAATATACAAAACAAGTAGACAACAAATTTTTACTTGAAGCTTCCAAGCAGGAACCCCATACCTCCCAAAGAAGCCTATTACTCTTTTGGATGGCTTGGCATCAAACTTAAATTTGCCTACTGGAAATTATTAACCCCTATTCCTAGTTCAGTCCTCTGGAGTGAAGGAGAACAAGTGTATTTCCATTTCCAGATGATAGCCCTTCAAATACTTGAAGGCAATTTTAACAATTTTAACCTAAACTTTCCAGATAATTCCTCAAATTTCTCATTTATCTTGCCTATGTAAACAGAACTTGGCTTTCCAAATCAGGATTTCATTTAGGACTTATTTTCTCTCAAATACTAAACCCTTAGACACATCCTCAAATCAACTTCTGCCCTTCACTCCTTCCTTCCAAATCTTCAGAAACACTCCTATAATTTTCACCATGTACTGAAACTCTAACCCTACCCTTAGCACTCTCTCATTCCATCCCCCAACATCCTCCTAATATCTCCTCCTCTTGTCCTCTTGTCCTCTTAATCTACAATTCCTAAAATGCTGCAGAGGTAGTTTTGCTTTACATAGGTTTCTAATGACAAATTTTATCCAATATATAATCATATTTCCAATTTCAACCAAACCACTGTCATTTCTGAACTCTTCTTCAATCTCACATTTCACTAACCATTGAACCCACTCTCTTCTTTGCCTCCCTTTCCAGTCTTCGTCTCCATGATTCTTGGTGTTCACTGTCCTCTTGGTTTTCCTTCAGCTTTTTGGAGCACATTGCCCCCAACACTCTTTCTATGTCTCCTTTGGTGGCTACAAGTAACAAAGCAACACAAAACAGCCTTTGTTTTCTCACAACACTTTTTTTATCTTTTTAATTTGAGAATCTTTTGGGGGGGGGGGGTGAGGCAATTGGGGTTAAGTGACTTGCCCAGGGTCACACAGCCAGTAAGTGTCAAGTGTCCAAGGCCAGATTTGAACTCGGGTCTTCCTGACTCCAGGACTGGTGCTCTATCCACTGCGCCACCTAGCTGCCCCAATTTGAGAATCTTTATATGAATTCCTACATCAGGGGAAGCTAAAAATCCAGGACCTCACCCTCTGCTTTCAAATTCCTCATTAAGGTGATATCATATGACCTCATTTCTCTTCTTTTCAGTCAGCACCAGCATATCTCAGAAACCCTTGCCCCAGGTCTCCTCCTTTATTTAGGCAAGCTACTGGCTCCTGCAAGGCCTGCTGGAACTTTAATGGAAAATGCATTTTCTCTGCCCCAATATGCCTAACCTTTTCTTAATCATTATTCAAATTGTTCTTTACCACCCTTCTCTTCCAGGTACACTCCTAGACTGAGTAGGGGATGCGTGGCAAGGTTCCGTCATCCCATCCTAATTGCACATGGAATTCCTTCAGTCACCCTCTATCATAACAATTTACTATCGAAACGCTCAGAGATCCTGACACAATTACTCCAAAAACAGCCATAAAACAACATACTATCATCTTATTCCCTGAAAAGGCAAACTTACCCTTGGTCTTTATGTGATACAACAGCTTTACAGACACTCAAATTTTGATTTCTTTCTTTTTATTTTGATGTTTAAATGTCTCTCTTAATTGTCTATAGCTAACTGTAAATCTTGTCTGTTAAATATCCCCCTTCTTGCTTTTCTCTCATTGTTTCCTTCCCCTTGATCAATAAACAAGCTTATGTCTCTCCTAGCCTTTAAAAACAAAAAAAAGAAAACCAACACTCCCTCGACTAACTGCCATAAGCTGCCTTCACTTCCTTCTATTGACAAATTCCCAGAAGAAAAAAAAAGTTTCAACCAGGAGATCTTAACCTTTTTTGTGTCATGAACTCCTCTGGAAATATAACAAAGCCTATAGACCCCTTCACAGAATAATGCTTTTAAATGCATAATACAAAATACATAAGATTACAAAGGAAACCAATTACATTGTAATATGGTTGTCAAAATATTTAAGAAAAAAAGTTAGGGGCAGCTAGGTGGCACAGTGGATAAAGCACCAGCCCTGGATTCAGGAGGAACTGAGTTCAAATTCAGGCTCAGACACTTGACACTTACTAGCTGTGTGACCCTGAACAAGTCACTTAACCCTCATTGCCCCACCAAATAAATAAATAAATAGAGAAAGAAAACGGACAAAAACAAAACTTCAGGTAAAAGAACTCACAAAAAAGGGGGGGGGGGGGGCAGCGAGGTGGCACAGTGGATAAAGCACCAGCCCTGGAGTCAGGAGGACCTGAGTTCAAATCCTACCTCAGACACTTGACACTTACTAGCTGTGTGACCCTGGGCAAGTCACTTAACCCTCATTGCCCTGCAAAAACAAAACAAAACACACACAAAAAAATGAGCATTTCTATAGTGTTTTAAAGTTTGCAAAGAACTTTACAAGTATTATCTCATTTTTGTCCTCACAGAAATCCTGGGAGTTAAATTCTATTATTATCATCCCCATTCTACAGATGAGGAAACTGAGGTAGGGGCAAAGTCACACAGTTTGCACGTATATGAGGCTGGATTTGAACTCAAGACTTCCTGCCTCGAGATCCATTCTTCTATCTATTGCAACACCCACTACCTCTAGTCCCTTCACATTAGTTAGTACTCCTCACATACTCTACATCCAAACCCAAGTAGCCTATTTACTGGCTCTTGGACATCATATTCCCTCCCCATGATTCACTCTGTGACTGAAATATGCTCTTTCTTCTCCACAACTTAGAAGAATCCTTAGACCCCTTCCAAGCTAAGATCAAGTACCACCTCCTAGGTGGGATTTTTCCTGATATTCTCTACTTCTAATACCCCCCAAAAAAAATATACTTTGGGGGTGGCTAGGTGGCACAGTGGATAGAGCACCGGCCCTGGATTCAGGAGTTCCTGAGTTCAAATCTGGCCTCAGACACTTGATACTTACTAGCCGTGTGACCCTGGGCAAGTCACTTAACCCCACTGCCCCGTTAAAAAAAAAAAATATATATATATATATATATATATATATATATACTTTGTATTTACTTTTTTTTTTTTGCAGGGCAATGAGGGTGTTTTGTTTTTTTTACGGGGCAATGAGGGTTAAGTGACTTGCCCAGGGTCACACGGCTAGTAAGTGTCAAGTGTCTGAGGCCGGATTTGAACTCAGGTACTCCTGACTCCAGGACAGGTGCTCTATCCACTGAGCCACCTAGCTGCCCCTGTATTTACTTTTCAATACACTTTATATTTAAAATATGCATCTGTTTTGCTTTTCCTGGGAAAATGTAAGTACCTTGAAGGAAAGGACTGTTTCCATTCTTGTACTTGAATTCCCAGCACATAGCACAATGTTTCACACATAGGAGGTACTTACCAAATGTTTGTAGATTAACTGATTAATCTGCAAAATTGAACAGGGATAATTTAGCAGCCACAGTGACTGAAGACCCATAAAATAAGTTCTCACCGCCAAAGTCCTTGACACTATCCAATGGTTCAATGGATAAGGGTTCATGCATGGAAACACTAAAGAAGATGCCTTAACCATCTACTTTGCCTAAGGAGCACTGGGTCTTTCAATCAGATTTGCAGTTAAAATCTCCTATATTTGTTGTCTCCCCCTATTGAAATGCAAGATCCTAGAAAGCAGGGGTTATCCTGCTTTTTTCCATTTGTATCCCCAGTACCTAGGCAAAGTGCTTTGCACAGAGTAAGCGCTTAATAGATGTGTTTTCATTCACTCATAATTCAGAGCAAAATAACATTTTTCCTTGCCCTCAATAAAAGAGGCAAAGGGATTTGAGACTGCTTCACATTTAATAGGATCATCGATTCCCTAAACAGAGTTCATCTACTCCAACCCCTTACCTAAAGCATGAATTTCATCTACAACCAAATAGTCATCTGTATGAATACTTCCACTTTCAGTAACTCATTGCCTCCTGAGATAGCCCCTTTCATTTATGGATGGTTCTAACTGTGAGGAAGGTCTTTCTAATACTGAACTTAAGTTTGCCTCTGTTTAGCTTCCATAGTTCTCTCTGGAACCACATAGGATACATTTAATCACAATCACAATTCCATGAGAAAACATGTCAAATGTTGGGGGATTGGGTGCCTGTGTTAGACAATCCACAAGCATCTATTAATGGCTTACTATGTATCAGTTATTGTGGATACATGGAAAAGCAAAAGCAGTCCCTGTCCTCAAGGAGCTCACATTCTAATATGGAAAAGACCACATGCAAATAACTGTGTACACACAAGATATATACAATGTAAATGGAAAGTAATTTTGGCAAGTATGCACTAGCAGGAAGGCAGAGGAGGGTGACTAGGAATGTGACTCATACGGATGGTAAGATTTAAGCTGAGTCTTAAAGGAAGGCTAAGAAAGCCAGGAAGTTGAAATGAAGAGAAGGAACATTCTGGACATAATAGAGGCAACCAGTATAAAGGCATACAGACTAGAGACAGCGTCATGTGTAAGGAATAGCAAAGAGACCAGGATAAATTAGATCATGGAGCTTGTGAAAGAGAGTATACATAAGAAAGAAGGGAATAGTCAGTGTTAGACTAGTTGTAGAAAGATGGGTATATTAATGCACAGTTGCTTGTGGGAATAGTATATTGTTCTAATTATTCTGAAAAGCAATTTGGAATTATGAGAAGAAAGTGACTAAAATGTGCATGCCCTTTGACCCAGAAATTCCACTGCAAGACATGAACTCCAAGAAAGTGGATGATAAAAAGAAAAGTTCCACATACACAGAAACATTTATAACAGAATTTTTTAGAGTAGCAAAGAACAGGAAACAAAGTAGATCCCTAGAGTGGAGAATGGTAGAAGTTGAGATTCATGGAATATTACTGTGGTATAATGATGACTACAGAGAAATTTAGGAACTTACATGAACTGAAGCGAAGTGAAGTAAGCAGAACCAGAAAAACAACAAACACAAAGGTTATAATAAAGTAGAAGGTACAACAACAACAATACAACAATTAAAATTGAATGTTGTGAAATAACATGGTCTAAACTTAGTCTCAAAGAGGAAACATGAGAAATCACTACACTGTCTTCTTTGCAGAGCCGAGTATTTTGGAGTAAGGAACACTAAAGATGGCAGACTTTTTCAATGTATTTATTAGTTTTGCTAACAGTTGTTTTTTCTTTTTAATAAAAGATGGCTCTCTTGGAGAAGTAGAAGGGACATATGGGGAAATGTAGGTGATGTGAAAGCAAAAGATATCAATAAAAAAATTTTCTTTAATTAAGAGGCAGCTGCATAGGAATAGTAGATAAAGATCAAGCCTCAGGAGTGGCACAGTGGATAAAGCACTGGCCCTGGATTCAGAAGGACCTGAGTTCAAATCCAGCCTCAGACATTTGACACTTACTAGCTGTGTGACCCGGGGTAAGTCACTTAATCTCCATTGCCCCACAAAAAAAAAAAAAAAAAAAGATCAAGCCTCAGAGTAGAGTATACTGGTTGTGTGACTCTAAGCAAGTCACTTAATCTCTCAGTGACCCAGAGAATTCTTTAAGAGTATAAATCGTAGGGGGAAGCTAGGAGGGAGGACAGCTAGGTGGCACAGTGGATAAAGCACCAGCCCTGGATTCAGGAGGATCTGAGTTCAAATCTGGCCTCAGCCACTTGACACTTACTAGCTGTGTGACCCTGGGCAAGTCACTTAACCCTCATTGCCTTGCCCCCCAAAAAAAGTATAAATTGCAGAGAAGGTGCTGATCTATACTAGTGGAAGGAGTTTCAGAGTTTCCTATATCAGTGAAAATAGCTATTTTAGAAACAAACCTTCTAGTTCTCTCTTTCAGTTTATAACAAAATACTGTTAAATAAAACCAAAATAAAACATTCTTTTACCTCACAAGGTTTCTATTTCACACAAGATATTCATTTTTTTCTCCCATTCTGCCGACCTGCCTCCATAAGTTTCCCCACCAAAGTTTCACATACAACTAACTTCATATACAAAAGTTTCACACACAACCAGTTGTTTCACATACAAGCAATGGGACGAGCACATGGAAACAAAGTTTCAGGAATTCTTAGTTTCACTACTGAAAAAAAATCATGCATCAAAATATAAATGATGTCACAGCAATGCTTTCCAAGCTCTGAGAGTTTATAATTTCTATCCCCACAGATGGGCCTGTCTGTATTAGAATTAGTGGAGTCTTCATGGTTCCTTTCAATACCATTGAATTCTAGTTTCCTAACTAAACATTCAGACATATTTTCCCATTGTTTGTAAGGTTATACTATTGCTTAGAATGGTTAGCTGTACTCAGTGCAAGACTGCCAGATCCCAGTAAGTTCCCTTCCCTTCACTGACATGAATCATCAGTCTTGTACAGGCATGTGATTCTCAGAGTAAAGTTTGACTAAGAGACAGTTAAATAAAAATCCTCCTCTCCACATGAAAAAAAAAAAAGAACTGGTTCTTTGGTATACAAGGAACAAATTCATCTACTATAGCATAAACTTTTTTATGCAGGGTCCACATTTCCATGTCTTATTCACCTTTATACAGCACCACCACCCAGTACATGCTAAGGGGCCTTGGAACATAACAGGCCCTCAAGAAATCTCCGCTGCAATGAATCATCTGGACTAAAATAAGAAAACCATCCCTACTAATAACTTTAGTTAGCTTATTTTTTTCACAATCAAGTAAGTCAACATTTAAAAATATTTGGGGGGGTTTCACACATGGTTCTCTTTGTTTAAAAAAAAAAATTTACTGTGGTATGGTGAGAACATTGGACTAAAAATAATACTGCCTTGGATCTGGTCCATAATGCTGCGACCTTAGTCAAATAACCCTATCTTCCTGAACCCTGCCTTCTCCATATGGAGAGACAGAGACAGAGACAGAGAGAGAGAGAGACAGACAGAGACAGAGAGAGGGAGAAAGAGACAGAAATAAGAGTAGATGATGCTATGGTTCTAAAATTCTAAGATTACAAAAGGCTAAGTAGAGTTTCATCTTGGCTCCAACTGTATCCCATTACAAATAAATGTAAAAAGCATTTTTAAGGAATAGAGGTGTGCTTTGCATACTTTTGAATTCTCCCACACTGTAGTTAAAATCGTCTGTAAGATCCTTACAGGCATGTTCCCTTAGTGCCTAGCCCAGCACCACCCTAGATAGGTGTTTAGTCATTGTCTTTTAAATGAATAGTCATTGTTGTATGATTTTAATGTCCTGATCCAAATTCCTAGAATACTTTTTTGCATCACACAGGGCAACATTAAATAAGACTGAATTAAATAAATCTGAAGCCCCACCCCTCTACGTTCCCTCTTCTCTCTCCCATCACCACCACAATCTCAAAAAAATAAAAATTATCCTATAAGTACAAGTACAGACCGAGTTCTACTGACAGAGCTGCCTGTGAGAACTTGCACTGGTGGATCTCTCTACATCACGGTCTAATTAATATACTTTCATAAACATTATGGAACAGATTCTGACTTAGATAGAATTCACACAGCTGATATGTCACTAAAGAAAAGGGAGAAAAAAACCAGCAGAACTAAATTATACAGCTGAGATTGGATAGTTTTGGGCTAGTATTGAATATAAGTTGTTAGGGTATTAAAATGAATGATAAAGAGTTGAAGTAACAATTATAGGGCAAGGACAAGTTTAAAGTTACTTTTTATATGATTGGGCAAACCTGAATTAACTTTCCCTAAGCTTTAAACTGGGGGGGGGGGGAGGGAGGAGAGAGAAGAAAGACTGCTCAAAACAACCTACATATTTATAAGGTGCCTCATACCCAAATATTCCAACAGGCCAGTGGGAAATGGGAGGGGCACAAGGGGCAGGGCTCTGCACACTTCAGTCTCTCAATAAATGATTGTTGATGAGTAAGTGAATTTGTTTTACTCTGTAGCTTTTTGTTTGTTTGGCTAAGGCCTTAGAACAAATTTTAAGTGAGGCCAGTTTTCCCATGATTATATGATGGAAGGAAGTGTGTCTACAGGGTACCACTCCTAAAAATTTGGAACAAACTCTGGTAAGAAGCAGCACAGAAAATTCACAAGGTAAATTGCAAACCATAGAAAGAGAAAAGGATTAGGCATATGGGTTTACAGGATATCAAAAGCATTTCAATTATTTTACATGCCTACACAAATGATGAACTACTTCCTCCATCCACAAGCTATGAGTTAATAAGCTCCTTCTGGTTTTATTTATTTTCTTTCATTCTGATGTAGTCATAATTGAAAATTAGCTTAGGAGGGTATGAATAGTAAAAATACCAAATCAACTTAAATGGAGTTACAATTTTTAAAGCACTCTCATGTACGTTATCTCATTTAATCCACAAACAACCCCTAGACAAGTAGGGAGGAAAAAGTTTGAGCAACTTTGGCAGAGTTGGGGGAGGGGGGGGGTAGAGAGAGTTGTCATGTTTCTGTAGAAAACCTCAGACTCTAGCTCTTCCCATACACTCTTTCTTATTGTTTGTTTATCCCAGTTTGCAAATTTCCTAGTTTTTCATATTCACAACACTGATCTCTCCATTACTTAAGACTTTCAGCATCATAACTTATTCTCTCCTCCTTCCCATCCACCTTAAAAGAACTAGTGAGACTTTTTTTTTTTTTAGTGAGGCAATTGGGGTTAAGTGACTTGCCTAGGGTCACACAGCTAGTAAGTGTTAAGTGTCTGAGGCCGGATTTGAACTCAGGTACTCCTGACTCCAGGGCCGGTGCTCTATCCACTGCGCCATCTAGCTGCCCCGAGACTTTTTTTATAAAGGTTTAATTCTTACATCTCTTCCCTCTAACTCCTCTAGGACCTTACCCAAACAGTCACTCTTCTCTCATGGATATTCAATTTCTGTCTAGTGACTCTTCCCAATGTTCCTAAACATGTTCAGCTAACCAGTCCTGAAAGGAAAAAAATGTTTTTCCTTTAAACCTATTAACATCCCATCTCATCCAGACTAGAAAACTCAGTCCAGTAGAAAATCTGTCTCAGGAATTTCAAGGCAAAACCACAATGAATAAGGTAAAAGACAGAACAAAATAGTGTTAAGGAAACAGAACCTACACTCACCCAGAAAGGTTATTCACAATGCAAAAATCAACCAACACATTGCAGATGCTCAGTTGAAAAAATGATTTTATATAGCAGTGTCTTTCTGTCTTTATAGCTGCTATATTCCTCTCCATCCCCGCCCCTGACCAATATATGACTTGTACACTGAGTCTTTATTATCTTCATTTATTCACTGTCATTTTTATTCAAATCTGTCACTGTTTATCACAATGACAGTTCCAATCCACTGACCAAAATAATTCATTATCTTGCACTCTCTGGTGTTATCTCTCTCCAAATAGTGAAGACCACTGGCTCATCCCATTTAGTGAAGCCATTTGTGTTTCTATGAGTTTCAGTGTGTTGACGAGGCTATCCAACTATTATTGGTCATCCTTGATCTATAATCCAACCAGCATCTTTTCTCATTAGAGGCAGTTTCTTAACACTTATTACCCCTGATGTTTTTCAAAGTTGTTCATTTGCCATGTGGTCCCAATGAGATGTTTTGTCTGTCATCCTTTCCACGACACCCCGGAATGACAATAAGCTCATCAACTATATTTGCTCCTAATATTTTATCCAAAGCCAAATAATACTATGAACCTGGTTGAGTTTCCTACCAGGATGAAGATGATATTCAGTCAGTAAGCCATCAATTGTACTTCTGTGTCAGACACTATGCTAAACATTAGAGATAAAAGAAAAATCCCTATACTTAAGAAGCTTAAATTCTACTGGGAGATAAAACGTGTATAAGATAAGGAGATATAGATATAGATGTGTGTGTGTGTGTGTGTGTGTGTGCGCGCGCATAAATAAAATTCCCATTGAAGGCAAGGAGATACTTGGAAGAACAAGGAAAGTGAAAATGGCATTTAAGCACAGTTTTGAAAGGACATAAAGGGCAGAGATGAGAAGAATTTATTCTGGGGGCACCTAGATAGAGCAGTGGATAGAGTACTGGCCCTGGAGTCAGGAGTACCTGAGTTCAAATCCGACCTCAGACACTTAACACTTACTAGCTGTGTGACCCTGGGCAAGTCAATTAACCCCAACTGCCTCACTAAAAAAAAAAAAAGAAAAAAGAAACTTGACACTTACTACCTATGTGACCCTGGACAAGTCAGTTAACCCTGACTGCCTCGCCTAATAATAATAATAATAATAATTTATTCTGAAAATGATAAGATCCATAGCTCCTATTAATGTAATTCCATCCTTCTTAAGAAGGACATCATCTAGGTAGGATGAGACTCATTGCTGCTCAGGGACTCAAAGAGGTTTAATTTATATTATCTAACTGATAGACTGTATAAAAGAAGCAGAATGTGTATCCTTTAAAGGGGTGAGGGTAGTGAGGGAAAAGAAAAGGATAAAACTACAAGGGGGAAGAAAAGAGGCCATGATAACAGAGATGACAGGGAAAAATAAGAATACCAGGAGAAGAGGTGAGAGTAAAAGTAAGCTCCAAATGTAGTCATTAAAATGTTCATTCAGGAAACCTGGGCTACAGAAAGCATAGCTCTGAATGGAGCTATGTAGTGGTGGAGGTAGCACTAAAAACTCCTAATAAGTGAATCCTGAAAGCCTCAGCATTTTCAAATAGTCATCATTGGTCATTCCAACTGTTTCCCCAAGTTGTTATTAAATGAGCATAATCTATTCATGTTCAGCAATAGTGTTTCAGTAGTAAGAATAGTGAAGTGCTCAAGAGCTGGAAAGAAATGGTACTGCCTAATGTTTGATACCTTCCTCTTTCCTCTTTCCATGTTACCTTTGCTACTGAGAAGAGGAGGGCCTGCACTTGGATCTGATGCCTACTTACCCAGTCCACTTTTGGTGGGATGAGAAGCAAGGATAAGGGTACTTTTTTTTAATCTTATTTTCATGACTGTGCAAAATTTTCTATGCTGGCATTGGACAAATATTTATACAATAAACAAGAAAGTAATTCTAGCCACCCCCTTACTGTTCACCCTCATATGATTCATTTTTTAGATAAAGCTTAAGGTGAACAATCAATCCTTCAGTTTCTGGTCTCAAATAAATTCAGCAGTACTCTTCTTCCAGTTTAAAAGTAGTTACTCCATTTCATGACTCTTTGGGGGGAAAAACCTCTCAACTCAATTTCAGTTTGCCATATTTCCTAGTTACTAATTCTTGTTTCTCTATTTTCAGTGTTTAAAAGGGACCAGATATCAGGCAGAGTATCTGGGTGGTGGTGGTGGTCGTAGTAGTAGTAGTAGTAGTAGTAGAAGAAGAACTAAATGTTACAGTAGATAGTGCCAGGCCTGAAGTCAGGAAAACTCATCTTCCTCAGTTCAAATCTTGCCTAAGATACTTAGCAGCTGTGTGACCCTGGGCAAGTTACTTAATCCTATTTGCCTCAGTTTCCTCATCTGTAAAATGAGTTGGAGAAGGAAATGGTAAACCACTCCAGCTTTGTCAAGAAAACCCCGGGGCAGCTAGATGGCGCAGTGGTTAAAGTGCTGGCCCTGGATTCAGGAGTACCTGAGTTCAAATCCAGCCTCAGACACTTGACACTTACTAGCTGTGTGACCCTGGGCAAGTCACTTAACCCCATTGCCCCGCAAAAAAAAAAAAAAAGAAAGAAAACCCCAAAGCAAGCCATGAAAAGTTGGACACAACTGAAACAACTGAACAACAACAAAGCAGTAGTGATGGTGGTGGTAGTAGTGGTGACAGTGGCAGTGGGAGTAGTGATATTGATAGTAGTACCTAGCATTTATATAGTTCTTTAAGTTTTGCAAAACAGTACAGATATCTCATTTGACCCTCCACAACAACTCTGTGAGTTGAATACCATTACAAAGAGATGCATTGGCTCATATGTTTTACTTTGTCACAAGGGAAAATTAGGAAATGACTATAATATGCCAATATAAATTTTCTAAAGTATTGATGATGAAAAGATTTTTTTAAAGGATAGACTATAAAGAAGAGATAACCCTATGAAATTTTAGCTGTATTTTTCAGCCTCGCTTTATTTTTTTACTTAGACCTATAATTCATCAATCTAAGAAGTTCTAGGTATAGAAATCCCTCCCATACCAATTCCTCTGTAAATTCCTGGCTTGGGGAGGGTTGAATGGACCACTCAGATAAAGTAAATTGCACAGGGTCACATAGCTAGTATATGTCAGAAGCAGGACTTGAACCCAGGTGCTTATGACTACAAAGCCAATCTTTTAGCCATCGCACAATTTTGGCTCTTTGCCCCTTGTGACATTTGTCTTACCCAAACTTCTCCCTTGCCATTGGGAACTGGTGTTCTGTCTCCCAAGCAGAAGATATCTAGGACTATCTAAGTGAGAAGAGTTCAGAGTTCTACAAATGAGGAGTCAAAAAAAAAGGAGCTCATTCATACCCCTGACTACAGTCTTGTTCTCTTAGTTTCAAAGTTTGAGGTCTAAATAGAACGTTTGGCTTCTCAAATAACTCCCACTTTCAGATTATTTTCTTTTTTTTCATTTACTTTTCAGATAAGGAGTCCACAAAATTAATTTGTAACTACTGCTGAATTCTTTTTCCTCCCCCTAGTCCTGAGTACAAAGCTTTGTACTCATTAAATATGGTTAGAATGAA
Source organism: Dromiciops gliroides (assembly GCF_019393635.1). Taxonomy (NCBI): domain Eukaryota; kingdom Metazoa; phylum Chordata; class Mammalia; order Microbiotheria; family Microbiotheriidae; genus Dromiciops; species Dromiciops gliroides. The sequence continues at coordinate 294,533,553 of NC_057864.1, read as the reverse complement.
TTCATTGCTCCCCTAATCACAATCACACTATAGGGGAAAAGTCCAATGAGAGCACATAGCTCACCTTTTTCAAAGATTCCTTCTGCTTCCAGGACAGTGATGTTTCGCTGACTCTTGAGCACTTCAGCCTTCACCAAGACTTGTAAAGGGCTATTCTCCAGCAGTTCCACCCCAATGGTCATGTTGATTCCTGGCCTGATGACATTAGGAGCAGTCACCAGAAAACTGGGCCTTGAGAAGGAGGGAAAATAAGATGTTATCTTCATTTTGAAGAATTTTCACAAATTTTACTAGAGAAATATAATTACATTTATACAGGACTTTGAATCTTGCAAAACACTTCATATATGCATAGTGTCCCAAAAGTCTTGGCACAGTTTTAAGCTATTAATATAGTTTAAAATTGCTCTAAGACTTTTGGGAAGCCTGTATTATTTTATTTGAGCCTTAGAATAATCCTATGATAAGGGGGGCAGCTAGGTGGCACAGTGGATAAAGCACTGGCCCTGGATTCAGGAGTACCTGAGTTCAAATCTGGCCTCAGACACTTGATACTTACTAGCTGTGTGACACTGGGCAAGTCACTTAACCCCCATTGCCCCACCAAAAAAAAAAAAAAAAGAATAATCCTATGATGTAGTTAATCCATATATTATTATTCCCATTTTTCAAATGAGGAAACTCTTGTCTCTGGCATGTAAACTAATTTGTCCAAGGTCATCCAGCAATTAAGGGTTTGAACCCAGGTCTTCTTGATTCTAAGTCCAGCATTCAATCCACTATACCAGGCAAATAATGAAGTAAACTCTTTTTATTAATATCAATGTACTATTACTGAAACAACAATGACAAAATGGATTACAATACTTATATATTAGGTCTTATACTGCCACACCAAGGAAAAAGGATAATATTATTTACATTTTACAACCACCAAGACAGCACAGAGAATTTGACTCATGTTTGCAGACCACCTCATTTTATGAGATTTTTCTTGATTTAAAAACAAAAACACCCAAAGATTCTTCCTACTGCTTCGTCCCACCTTAAGACATCTGTCCCATGTTCAAGGAAGTAATAAGCAAAACTCTTAGTTATTTTCTTAATCAAACCTATAACTCCACAAAAACAAGGATTCAGTTTTATCTAAACTTTGACTCTCTCACAGTAATGAACAATGCTCTGAAAAAAATAAAAAGAAAATCTTCATTCACCATTTTAAAAAAATTGTCCAGACCAGTAATTTCACCTAGTATACAAAAAATCCCAGTATGGACACCAATGCGGATCAGAAACTCATATATAACTTAGTTTTGGACAGTTGGATTCCCCAAGCACAGAGAAGTCAAATGACTATCCCAGACTCACACAGGCAGTATGTGTCAGAGGTGAAACTTGAATACAGTAACTTCCAGGCATCAAGGTAGTAAAGTGAAGACGATGCTTGGCCTGGAGTCAGGAAGAGAAGTTCAAATCTGGCTTCCAGCACTTACTAGTTGTGTTACCCTCAGCAAATCAGTTAACCTCATCTCAGTGCCTGGCACTCACTCCCCTAGATTAAGCACTCTTTTCATCAGAGCGAATTGCCCGTCACAGTCAGTGTCCTGGACCAACAGAACTTGTGTGTTGCTGGCAAAGCCAAGGACCCAAAGTCACTTCCATGCCACAGTGAAGCAAGAGAGGAGGGATGAACCCCACAGCAGTTTGATTAGACCTCTAGTTCAGACAGATGGGAAGATAGATATGACTTTAGTTCCTAAATCCAAATAACAAGTTTAATGACTGGTAGTTTTGTCTCTGAGTTATATTGGTTTTTAACGGCCCTTCTGGTGAGTGGCAGTGGATCAAACACAGGGCTTAGGATCAGGAACACTCATCTTGGTGAGTTCTAAACTGGCCTGAGACACTTACTAGCTGTGTGACCCTGGATAAGTCACTTAACCCTGTTTGCTCAGGTCATCTGTAAAATAAGCTGGAAAAGAAAATGGCAAACCACGTCAGGATTTTTGCCCCAAAAAAATCTCCCTTTCCTCCCCCCCACAAAAAAGGGATCATGAGAACAGGACTGAAATGACTGAACAACAACTGTTGAATGGACAGGGAGTGTAAGATAGGGAAGGGAATACGCATTTATATATGCAGTGTCTACTATGTGGCAGACATTGTGCTTTACAAATATGATCTCATTTGCTCCTCATAACCACCCTTCAAGATAGGTGCTGTTGTTAACCCCATCTTACAGGTGAAGAAACTGAATCAGAGGTTAAATGACTCGATCCCAGGTCACAAAGCTAATAAGTGTCTGAGGACAAACTTGAACTCAGGACGTCCTGACTCCAGGCCTGGTACTCTGTCCCCTGCACTCTATTTACAAGGCAACAAGCATCTATTGAGCACTTTCTATGGACCAGTTTAGGAGGCAGCTAGGTGGTTCAGGGGATAGTGTCAGGCCTGGAGTCAGGAAGACCTGAGTTCAAATCTGCCCTCAGACACTTATTAGCTGTGTAACCCCGGGCAAGTCATTTAACCTTGTTTCCTTCAGTTTCGTCAGCTGTAAAATGAGTTAGAGGAAAAAAATGACAAACCATTCCAAAATCTTTGCCAAAAAAAAAAAAAAATCTCATGGAGGGACAGCTAGATAGCACAGTGGATAAAGCACTGGCCCTAGATTCAAGACAACCTGAGTTCAAATCCGACCTCAGACACTTGACTTACTAGCTGTGTGACCCTGGGCAAGTCACTTAACCTTCATTGCCCTGCAAAATAAAAATAAAAAATAAAATAAATGAAGGCATTCTAGTTTAAAAAAAAAAAAAACCTCATGGCTGCTATGGTCCATGGGGTAAGGAAGAGTCAATCATCACTGAGTAACATAGGCCAGGCACAGTACCAAGTGCTGAGGACAGGAATACAAGAAGACAAAGAAAGAGGGAAAGAAAGATTCTGAGCTTACTCTGTAATGGAGAAATATGACACAGAAAAGGAAGCTGAAAATCCCCCTCTGGAGCACAGTGCTGATCTCCAAAAGATGTGAGATAAAGTCAGTCCATACTTAGGAAAATTGATTCATACTTTTTAATACTGGGTCTCTAGTTGAGTAGCTATTTCACTCCAGAATTCGCCAATACCAAAGGTCAGGCTGAGTATATATCATAAAACCCCGCGAAGGGAAAGATATCCTCCAGGACCACAAGTTTAGAAGTTTAGAATAAGGGAATCAGGCAATAAATATAAGAAGTGTTTGGATAAAAACTCAGGCACAGTAGGGGGATTGGAGGAGTCTGGGGAATTCCAAATCAGAGGAGTTGGACGTTGGACTCAAATGCCAACTCTGACACATTACCTGGGTGACCTTGAAAATCACTTAGCCCCAAAAAACAAGCAAACAGGTAGGTAGGTAGGTAGATTAGACAGACAGATAGATGATAGATAGATACATAGATAGATAGATAGATACATAGATAGATAGATACATAGATACATAGATAGATACATAGATAGATAGATAGATAGATAGATAGATAGATAGATAGATAGATAGATAGATAGATGGATGATTGGTAGATAATTGAATGAATGAACAAATGAATGGATAGATAGATAGATGAATAAATAGTTTAATGAATAAATAATGTTTTTTTAAAAATCACTTAGCCCCTCTGAACCTCAGTTTCTTCGTCTCTACGTGAGGGAGTTAGTTGGCCATGATAACTTTAAGGTCCATCTCAGCTCTAAATCTATAAATTTATGATTGAATGAAGAAGCAACTTACTTATGATCCTAAATGACTACCCCCAGAAAATCTCAGGCTTCCAAAATGAAGTGCCTGGAGGGGCGGGGAAGGGGGAGGGGGAGCGGCTGGGGAGTGATTCAAAGTGAAGTAAACAGAGAACTACAATTCGGGCCAATCTCATGGGATACAAGTTTTCCCAGCCGGTTCTTCAGAACTCCTCAAACCTGCCTGTTTTCCCAGCGGAGAAGCGGGCCCCGGCTCGAAGAAGTTCATTTCGCAAGCGTGTCCGCCCAAATCTAAATTACTACTTGCAGCCCACCTCCCTTCGCCTCGCCTCGCCTCGCCTCCCCGCCCACCCCCCCATTCCTAGTGAGGCAACTCCCCTTTTCCCATTCCCCCTCCCCTTCATTCATCCTGTCCCCTCTATCCTCGCCCTTCCCCGCCCCGGCTTCCCCCCATCCCTGGCTTACCCGGCAGCTGCAGAACCAGCCCAGAACACGGTCAGAAGGAAGAGAAGGTGGGGAGCAAGGAGGAGGGAGCCCCTCATTTTCGCAGTAGGGTCCGGCAGCAGCTGCAGCAGCATCCTGCTTTGGAAGAAACTCGCGGATTCCGCAGAGGGGTTGCAGCCTTTCACTTCCCTCCTCCAGCAGCAGTTTGTGGCACTCTTGCTGCTCAGGGTTTGGCCGTGCGAAAGGGCGCGTCGGATTGGGGCAGTGGAAGAACTAAATCGAGCCTCTGGATCGTGGCTCCGCCCCGCTTCTTCCCTCCCCATCGCCCTCTGGCTGAAGATCCCCACGGTCTTCTGCCCTGGCTACTACTGCAGGCAGCACGAACCTGGTGGCGGCTTCCCGGGGCCCAGCTCGTGGTCCTAAAGTGGACCAGCACCGCCCCTGCGACCTCACGGAGCCGATCGTGGGCATCCAGAGCTACCAGAGACTGGGTTGGGTCTAGACTCCACCGTTCTCAGAAACAACTATTTTACCGACTGTCTGGAGTGGATAAACAGGCGTACCCCCTCGTAAAAGAAATGAAGTTCTGAGGAACTTCGTGAAGTGGGAAAAAATCGATCATTGGCCTCCTAGATTATGAGTCAGGATGCCAGAGAAATGGTAAACCACATAGACATGCATACACCCACACCCACAAACACATCTTCACTGCTATCTTTTCTGGATTGTGTTTAAATGTGTTAGGAAGGAGAACAAGACTCCTCATTTTATTTTTTTATTTGCTGCTTTTGAATTTTGGAGCACGTTGTTGGGATTTTCTCAATCAGGAAACTGAAATACTTTCCGGGAGATCGAATTAATCGAGTTATTTCTATTTTTGTTTTTAATTATAAGTAAAGCTCATCCCCAAGAAAGTGTGATGCAGTGAGAAGAGGGCTGAATTTGGGCTCTCCTACTTACTACCTTACGACCTTTAAGATAGGCCTCAGTTTCCTCACCTGTAAAATGAACAGGTTAAGCTACGTGATCTGACTGCCCTTCCAGCTTCAGATCTGTGATCTCAATATAAGTAGTTAGCACCCTGAAACAAAAATCTTAAAAAAATATTTTTAGTCTACTATATCTTTATATAGCCACCCTCACTTGCTGCAAGATCACTAAAATTGTAAAGCTTGAAATGTTTTACATATGCCCAATGTAATTTTAAAATCTATTTCAATATGAAATTATTTTACAATGGCAGAATGTATGCCTTTTGATGCCAAGTTAAGATCCGATGGGCACACTACCTGTGGAAGCATCCCCCTTCTTTATCCTTCTCATGCTAATATCCCTGTGCTCTATTCTCTGCCTTTTTGGCACTCCTCAGATGACTCAAGTTTCACCATGACTACACCATAAAAGCAGTGGACCTGCCAGGAACTGGCAGTTCTAACAACTTAAAATGTTTTAATTGATACAGGGAGAGGGATTGTAATGAGTGATCTTTTCGTGTGAGAGGGGAGGGGGGGGGGAACCATGTACAAAGGAAAAGAGGTCATCAGATGGGCACTTCTTGACAAAACTGGGTGCCTTAGCAAGAAAAAAAAATAGCACCTTGAAAACCTGTGGTTTACCCAGTCCAAGAACTTGCTTCCTCCCTTTCCTGGTTCCACCCTCTTTTCAGCCTGCTAAATGGCCTACAGATGGTCACTTGTGTCTTTCCTGAGTTTGAGCAACTGCTACTCTCCTGGCAGGATTGAATTTTTGGGAAAGGTGATTAAATGACTGCTCCATTTCAGTTTCTGGGAAAAGAAAAAGAGCCCATGCTCTTGCCACAGCTATTACTGTTACTCAGTCTGTGCTTTTCTTCTTGGGATGGGCTAAATATGAGAATCAGGGAATGGGCTGAGCCCAAGGACTGGTCCACAGCACTGAAGGATGATAGGAAACTAGACTAACGACAGCTTGAATGGAACAGATTTAGGTATTAAAAGTATGAATGTTGGGGCAGCTAGGTGGCACAGTGGATAGAGCACCAGCCCTGGAGTCAGGAGTGCCTGAGTTCAAATCTGGCCTCAGATACTTAACACTTACTAGCTGTGTAACCCTGGGCAAATCACTTAACCCCAATTGCCTCACTAAAAATAAATTAATTAAAAGTATGAATGTTAATATATAATAGTTTATTTCAGAGAGAGAGGCATTTTCATCTTCCATGAGGCAGGAGAAGGTGGAAAAAGAGATTTAAGGCAAAACAGATCAATTGAGTCTGGATGTCTTCGGAGGGAAAACCACTTCTTCCCCGGAAGTTCTATCACCAGGTATGTCTCCCTATTCACAGAAAAGGTCATTTTGGCACACAAGGCATTGTGGACTCTATTAAGAAACCCTGATCTTGGGGCAGCTAGGTGGTCCAGTGGATAGAGCACCTGCCCTGGATTCAGGAGAAGCTGAGTTCAAATGCGGCCTCAGACACTTGTTGCTTACCAGCTGTGTGACCCTGGGCAAGTCACTTAACCCTCATTGCTCCACCAAAAAAAAAAAAAAAAGAAAGAAACCCTGATCTTGTTCTCTATATAGATGGTTCTTCATTTATAAGAGAGGGGACCCGTTTCACTGGAGCTGCTGTAGTTTCTGATTATGACACTGTCTGGGCAGCTTCTCTGCCTTCCCATTTTAGTGCGCAGGCTGCTGAACTTGTAGCTCTTACACAAGCCTGTAATATAGCCAAAGGGAAGAGTGCCACCATTTTTACTGACTCGAAATATGGCTTTGGTATATGCCACTTGACTGGCATGCTTTGGTTACAATGAGGCTTTTTAACATCCTCAGGCAAAGTTATTGCTAATGGGGACCTTATTAAGGACTTCCTAGAGGAGTAAGAAATGGGGAAGCTATGACTCTTTCTATAACTAGAGGGAAGATAAGTAATGTATTGTGGTGTCTAATTCAGCCATGTTTTTACCAAATTAAGAACCTATGCCAAGACATAAGTTCAAATCCTGCTTCACTCACTAGTTGTGTGACCCTGGACAATTCAATTTGTCTGTGCCTCAGTTTATTAAGGGTTGGGCTCAATGATCTCTAAAGTTATGATCTTATTGTTCTATTTACTGGTGCAGCATGGAATCTGGAAATCAAGAGGAATGCATTCTAATTCTACACATTCCATTAATTTCCTGTCTGACCTTGCCCAAGTGACTTCCTCATTCTGGGTCTCAATCTGTTCATCTGAAAAATGACAGCCTAACTAAGTGATCTCTCAGGGTCCTTCTATTCCTAAATTTTTTTAAGCAAATTACTGGGGCAGCTAGGTGGCACAGTGGATAAAGCATCAGCCCTAGATTCAGGAGGAACTGAGTTCAGATCCAGCCTCAGACACTTGACACTTACTAGCAGTGTAACCCTGGGCAAGTCATTTAACACTCACTGCCCCCCCCAAAAAAAAAATAAAGAAAAGAAAAAGAAAAAAGAAAATTACTAATTTTTTTCTGCAGTATATCTCTGATAATTTAGCATTTTACTATCCAGAAAAATTTTGTCATATCCACAAACTTGCTCCAGGACCCCCAAATAAAATATTGGGCACCCAAATAAAATATTTTTAGGAACTGACTCATGTTCTTCCTTTCCACTCCACACTCAGTTGTTACCTTCCTAGGGATGAATATTCCTCTTAACAAACTACAACTCCTAGGGGGCAGCTAGGTAGTACAATGGATAAAGCACTACCCCTGGATTCAGGAAAACCTGAGTTAAAATATGACCTCAGATACTTGACACTTACTAGCTGTGCAACCCTGGACAAGTCACTTAATCCTAATTGCCCTGCCCAAAAAAAAAAAAAAATTTAAACAAACTACAACTCCTCTTACAACTTAACTGCACAATTTCTCAACTTGCCCAACTCCAATGACCCCCCCCTTACTGCTCTACTTCAGCAACACATCAGCATGGTCATTTCTTCAACCTCACTATGCCTCAGAATTATACTACCTCCAGTAACTGGAACTTTTGAGGTTGTACTAAAACCTTCAATCTTCATTCTCACAATTACTTTTTTAAATTTTTTTAAGTTTTTTTTTATGCTTATAACTTTTCTGTTCTTTCTTTCTTTGGGTTTGGGGGGGTGAGGCAGTTGGGATTAAATGACTTGCCCGAGGTCACACAGCTAGTGTCAAGTGTCTGAGGCCACATTTGAACTCAGGTCCTCCTGACTCCAGGGCCAGTGTTCTATCCACTGTGCCACCTAGCTGCCCCTCTCACAATTACTTTTAACCTACTTTTTGTCTATGCAGACACTTCCTGTCCCTTGGCCCATGCACATTTTCTCAGTCCATCTTCTGCATTCTGGCTTCCTTTGTTTCCATACCCATAGAAGGGGCTTTAAGAGAATCTTGAACTATGGGCCTCAACCCCATATGGGGTCACATAACTGAATGTGGGGGTTATGAACAATTTGGCAACAGTAAAAGGTTATGTATACCTATTTTATATACCTCTATACCCAGGGATTCATAAAAATTTCTCAGGCAAAAAGCAGTCATGAGTGAAAGAAGCTTAAGAAGTCCTGATCTAGTCCAACCTCCTTATTTTACATATAAGGAAATTGAGGCCCAGAGAGATGAAATGATTTGTCCAACATAGCCACTTTAATGTTTTACTAGCTATCACCTTTATCTTGATGACCTTCTATTATTCCAAATCTGTACATCCTCATCCCTAGGGAACTCCTACTCTCTAATCCTCCATTCTGTTCTAGAATACTACATATCCTTGGAGAAGATCATAAAATCAAGCTCATTTCACCAGCTATAAATCTACCATATGAAGAACATAGTGCTTAATAAATATTTACTGATTAACTGGACTTAACTCTAGTAATCCCCACTGGCACTAAGTCACCAGAGTTCAACTATCTCAGAGCTCTAAGAATAGCCCTAAGGAGCTGGAGGATGATTTTTCTAATGTTGTATGTAGCTCATTCCTCACCCCAGTGAGCTTGCCTTTATGATTATCAATTGATATCAATTAGTCAGTCAGAATTAACTTTTAGAAAGAGGCACTTACTAAGGCGGTATAGTAGTAGGAATAGTTGGTAAGAAACATCCCCCTTCCCCAAGAGTCTGTGACACACTTTCCCACTAATTTATACAGAGTCCAAGTCAAATTAATGCTCGAGCTTGAAGAGCTTCAAATTGCTAAAAGCCCCTTCCTCCCCATTATGAGATACAAATAAAGTTCTTAGGTCTGGCATGGCTTTTCTGCTGGGGTTCTTGTAGAACCTTGAACCTGCCTTTCCTCATCATTGCTAGTTAGTCTTTAGCTCCCAATGCTGATGTGGTCACCAGCTATTCTGCAGATGCTGCCAGGATATTCATGAAAACATCCAAATCCTCTGATCTTCCAAAGTACATATTCAACCAAGGTGGAAGAGTTTGATAAGGAGGCTGAGATTGAGGCTGGAGCCAAGGTTCTTCTCTTCTCTCCATCAAATGATTCTTTGACTGGGGTTTGACTGGTAGATTCCACCAAGCTTCCAGACACTCAAATGCCTCAGTTCTGAACTGGCTTTCTATTTCGTAGGCATGACCACAAAGCATGACCAATTTTCTCAATTATTTGAACATACTTCTTGTGTGATATTTCAAATTGATTCTAAATTGATTAAGGATTTTTTCCTACTGTCAAAAACTTGCGACTGACCAACATCTCATACCGTATACTAAAATAAGGTCAAAATGAGTACATGATTTACCCATAAAGGGTGATACCATAAACAAATTAAGAGATCATAGAATAGTTTCTCTGTCAGATTTATGGACAGAGGAAGAATTTAGGATCAAAGAAGATATAGAGAGCAATACAAAATATAAAATAGGTCATTTTCTTTATGTAAAATTAAAAGGCTGTTGCATAAACAAAATTAATGTAACCAAGATTATAAGGGAAGCAGAAAATTGGGAAAGAATTTTTGAAATAAGTATCTCTGATAAAGACCTTGTTTCTCAAATATATAGAGAACTGAGTCAAATTGATAAAAATACAAGTCGTAGGGCAGCTAAATGGTGCAGTAGATAAAGCACTGGCCCTGGATTCAGGAGGACTAGAGTTCAAATCCCAACTTAGATGCTTGACTTACTAGCTGTGTGACCCTGGGCAAATCACTTAACCCTCATTGCCCGCAAAAAAACCCCAAAAACAAACAAACGAAAAACCACAGTCATTCCCCAATTGATAAATGGTCAAAGAATATGAACAAGCAGTTTTCAGACAAAGAAATAAAAGCTATCTAAAGTCATATGAAAAAAATGCTCTAAATCACTATTGATCAGAGAAATGCAAATTATAACAACTCTGAGGTATCATTTCACACCTATCAGAGTGGCAAATATAACAAAACAGGAAAATATTGGATGTTAGAGGGGATGTGGGAAAACTGAGATGCTGATCTACTATTGGAATTGTGAACTGATCCAATCATTCAGGAAAGCAATTTGGAATTATGCCCGAAGGGCTATCAAACTATGCATACCCTTTGATCCAGCAATACCACTGCTAGATATTTCAATGACATCCCCAAAAAGAAAAAGACAGCAGCTCTTTTTGTGATGGCTAACAACTGGAAATCAAAGGAATGCCCATTAATTGGGGAATGGCTAAACGAGCTGTGGCATATTATTGTGATGGAATATTATTGTGCTGTAAGAAATGACAAACAGGATAATTTCAGAAAGGCCTGGAAAGACTTATAAGAACTATATATACTGAAGTGAGCGGAACCAGGAGAACGTTGTGCACAGAGACAGCAATATTATTTCATGAAGAACTGTGAATTACTTAACTATTCTCAGCAATACAAAGATCCAAGATAATCCCAAAGGACTAATGATAAAGCATACTGTCCACCTCCAAAGAAAGAACTGATATGGATTGAACACAGACTGAAGGATGCTATTTTTCACTTTCTTTCATTTCTTTTCTTTTATTCAAGTTTTCTTATACAAAATGACAACATAGGGGCGGCTAGGTGGCGCAGTGGATAGAGCACCGGCCCTGGAGTCAGGAGTACCTGAGTTCAAATCTGGCCTCAGACACTTAACACTTACTAGCTGTGTGACCCTGGGCAAGTCACTTAACCCCAATTGCCTCACTAAAAAACTAAAAGAAAACTAAAAAACAAAATGACAACATAGCAGGCTAACTAGGCCGTTTTCTGAAGGAGGCCTGGGCCAAGGAACTGATGCTGACAGTGTCCTTTGCCATTGGCACCATGGCTCTGCTCTTACTTCCCTTAAGCCCCTATACCAAGTAGGAAGGCGTGATTAACCAAGATATACCTTACAATTACCCTGTTCCTGTTCAAAATGATGGCAACTTCGGGGCAGCTAGGTGGCGCAGTGGATAGAGCACTGGCCCTGGAGTCAGGAGTACCTGAGTTCAAGTCCGGCCTCAGACACTTAACACTTACTAGCTGTGTGACCCTGGGCAAGTCACTTAACCCCAATTGCCTCACTTAAAAAAAAAAAAAAAGATGATGGCAACTTGCCTGACATCCCCTGCTACCCTCAGGAATCAGGGTCCTTCCCTCCAGTGGTTGAAGAATCTGTGAATCTTCTGTTTTCCCCTTTCCCCCCCAAATAAATGTCCTTGTCTTAAAAAAAAATTACTGATATGGTAATGTTTTACATAATTGCACATGTATAACCTATATCTGATTGCTTACTGCCTCAGCAACGAAGGAAGGGAGGGAGGGAAGGAGGGATAAAATTTGGAATTCAAAACTTTAAATGAAAATGTTTATTTTTTTTAAAACCTATGACTAATTCAGTAGAGATACTTTAAGTGAAGTGGGATGACACCACCAACTGACTCAACACTACCCCCTCCCACACACATCCTCATGTGTGTGTGTATATATGTATACATATATATGTGTGTGTGTGTATACACATATATATGTACACACACATATACAAAATCATCTAGGCCTTTGCCGCTTCTGGACAATCCTACTCTGTCCTTATCAGCCGAATACTGATCACATTCCCCACAGTAACTACTCCAAACTGCTCTTCCTGAACCTCCATCACTCACACTTATGGTAATAGTCATCCAACAGTATCTCCCTCAGTTTTTCTCTTCCATTCTTCTTTGAGGTTTTGCTTGTGGGCATCCCGCCATATTATCCTCCTCTGAGTTTGTGTCTTGGGCATCTCTGGCCTCAGACAAAAGGAGGAAATGGGAAAAGAGCATGGCAGGAACATTTCTGGGATGAGAGAGGAAGACCTTCCAGCTCTTATTCTTGCTTCTAGAGCAAGTAGAACAGCTAGTTGGGGTGAAGGAGGGAGAAAAGACTGTTATAGAAATTTCAATATGTCATTTTCTATTTTCTTCTATTTTTTGTGTGTGTGTGTCTTTACAGTTTTGTATCTTTCAGTGTTTTCTGGGCAATCTGGTTTAATTGAATTTTTCACCGAACTTTGGATAAACATATTTATCACTACCATTACTCCCTGTTTATGGGAGCAATTATAATCTTCTACCATTTTCCATAAGATCTTGCAAAAGAATTTATATTCAAAATTGGTTTTGCCCCTGGCTGAATTTTTTTTATTTATTTATGCCTTTTGTTTTTATATCAAGTCATTTCCTGACATACTCAACCAACCCAGCTACCACACAGGGTGTCTTTCCTTGCAGCAAAAAAAAAAAAAAAAAAAAAAAGCAGCTTTTCCTGAATTTTAATAATAGAAGCTGACATTTAAATAGCACCCTAGGGTTTGTGAGATTGTCATTATTTGACAAATACATTTCAAATATTGTCATATTTGATCATGTGAGGGAGATATTATATTTATTGCTACCCCATTTTACAAATTAAGAAACTAAGGTTCAGAAAGGTTAAATGAGCTGGGTAGGGTCACCCACTATTAAGTGCTGGAGGGAGGATTAGATCCTAGGTCACTCCTTACTCCAGGGCCAGAACTCTTTCAACTAAACCACATTGTCCCTGAAGACAATGAAGCCCCGGAAGCTTGATTTGTCCGCCCAAAGTCACACAGCTAATTAATCACAGAACTGGGTCCTGATTCTCAGACCCATTGAAGGTACCATACATAGGACTGAAACAAAAAATAATTATGGGGCAAGCTAGTGTGAATTTTAATTGGACTTTTACTGCTTTAGGGTATATTCAGAAACTAGAATGACCCGCTAAAAAAATTTCTCTCCAAATAGTCATCTCAAGACCTGTTTTAATGACTGGAATATTATATTCTAGCAGTTAGCTATACTTTAGCAATTAGTACCCCAAATTACATACTTTTTTTAAAAAGCATATGCTAAAATCCTTTAAAACACCATATTTCCTTACATTGGTTAAATGTCACATACGATCTTGTTTATGGTATTTGTTGGTTAAGGGTTTAGAAGACCAACCAAAGGAGTTAGAATCAAAGAGCTGAAAAAAAAAACCTCAGGTTGTCATATAATGTAGAATGTGTGTAGAGAGAAAAAGGCCACTCCCTTCCTAGAACAGTATGCACAGTATAAACTTCTCCCCTCCCCACAATACAGAAAAGCCCTCCTATGACATAACTTATAAATCTTCATCTACCCTCAGCTTGTGTATGTATATATTATACATATATATTATAGCATATATGATATGATATGTAGCATATATAGCATATCATATATAATATACTATACATATGCATCTACACGTATATGTGTGTATATATGTATACATATGTGTGTGTGTGTGTGTATATATGTATATATATAATGACAGGGAGGTCACTACTTTCTGAGGTAACACATTACACTGTTTCAGAGCTCTAGTTATTACCAAGCTTTTCTTTATATTGAATTGAAACCTGCCTCCCTGTAACTTCCAAAGATTTGTCCTGACTCCACCCCTGTGGCATTACAAGGAATAAAACTCCTTTTCCTGTTCTATAGAACAGCCCTTCAAATACTGAAGGACAAAGATATTTCTCTCAATTCTTCTCCTTTCCAAGTTAACTATCCCCATTTCCCTCAATCACTTTCTCATATGGCAGAGTTTCCAAACCACTCCCGATTATTCTGGTCTTTCTCTAAATTGTCGACCCTCCTCTAAGAGATGAAGTTCAAATCTCAAAATTTCACATGCGGCCAGTGGTCTATTAGGGGATGATGTCCCAATCGCAGGCAATTGATAAAGGAACTGCTTTTCAAAGTCAAGAAAAAATCAAGGCAAGTCAGTACAACACATCAGGGAGGTTCAGCAGAAGACTAACAGGGGTGGAAATGATTCCCTTTACTGAGAGGGAAGATTGGTCTCAGAGTTCTTTGGGAGTTAAGTGGCCTTAGTTAAGATGGATTCAGGTGGGGCAGCTAGATGGCGCAGTGGTTAAAGCACCGGCCCTGGATTCAGGAGTACCTGAGTTCAAATCCGGCCTCAGACACTTGACACTTACTAGCTGTGTGACCCTGGGCAAGTCACTTAACCCCAATTGCCTCACTAAAAAAAAAAAAAAAAAAAGATGGATTCAGGAGCGGCTGACCACACACACACACACACACACACACACACACACACACACATGCACGTGCATGCACGCATTCTCCTTAAGCCATTCTCCATTTTAGAGTGGAAGATGATTCTGTGGCCATGGAAACTTTTCTTTTAAAAATCTTCTTTCTTAAATATAAGTTCTTTCAGACTTTATTGCATCAATTCTCAAAACTTTCAGTCTTGGGGCCCCTCCGTTTACACTCTTAAAAATTATTAAAGACCCTCTCCCACAACAAAAAAAGAGCTTTTGTTTGTGTGTTATATTTATCAATATTTATTTTGTATTCTGAAAATAGTTCTGACTTCACTAACCCCCTGAAAGGACCTCACAGACCTCCAAGGGTACTTGGACCATACTTTGAGAACTGCTGTTTTTGTGAATCTGTGATGAGGAGGAACAGCTAGGTGGCACAATGGATAAAGCACTGGTCCTGGATTTCCGGAGGACCCGAGTTCAAATCCAGCCTCGGGCACTTGACACTTACTAGCTGTGAGACCCTAGGCAAGTCACTTAACCTTCATTGCCTCATAAAAAAAAAAAAACCTCTGTGATGAGATCAGTAGATGGAAACCCATTCATACCCTCCCATTCTGTGTGAATTTTGTCAGTCTTCCTATAAATCAACCATAGGGGCTTCAGTAAGATATCTTAACATTGGTATGGATCAACTAAGAACATGGATGCCCACTGATTATGACTTTATCTCACCAACCAAATGGCCCTCCTTCCTTTCCAGTCATATATTAATATCCTACAGCTTACTCATTCCCACCATGCATCTCTTCATTGTCTTTTGAATGACCTGTAACTTTAATTCTTTAAAGAATGTGATATTTCATTCTTCACATTAAGTCAGCAAACCTTCAAATGCCACAATAAAAGGAAAGTTTATCTGGTATTCCTTCCCTTTCAATCTTCCTCACTTTAGTACAGCTTCTATTCTCATGTAGGGTTTTTTGGTGGTGGTGGTGGATTTTTTTTTTTTGAGGGGCAATGAAGGTTAAGTGACTTACCCAGGGTCACACAGCTAGTAAGTGTCAAGTGCCTGAGGCTGGATTTGAACTCAGGTCCTCCTGAATCCAAGGCTGGTGCTTTATCCACTGTGCCACCTAGCTGCCCCATCACTTGCTTATTCTTTACACTCTTTTCTCTTCTTTCTATTTTTTACATTCCAGAGGCTATGCACAAACACACTAAATTTGAAATTTGAAATAATCAACAGAGAGAAGGCACTAGAATTAAGAGGGATTGGGAAAGGTTTTCTCTAGAAGGTAGAATTTTAGCTAACACTTCAAAAAAGCTAGGAAAATCATTAGGAGGAGATAAAGAGGGAGAACATATCATGCATAGAGGACAGTCAATAAAAATGCCTGGAGCTGGGACAAATGTCTGGTTTGAATAACTGCAAGGAGGTCAGTGTCACTTAATTACAGAGTACATGATGGGATATAACACATAAGAAGACTGGAAAGGTGGGTGTAGGGGGCAGGTTATAAAGGGCTTTGCATGCCAAACAGAGGATATTATATTTGATCCTGGAGGTGATAGGGAGCTACTGGAGTTAACTGAAGAGTGAGGGAATGACATTGTCAGACCTGTGCTTTAGGAAGATCACTTTGACAGCTGATTGGAGGATGGACTGGATTGAGAAGAGATGTGTAAGTCAGGTAGACCACCAGAGGGCTATTGTAATAGTCCAGGGGTTTAGGTGATGAGAACCTACCTAGGGTGGTGTCAGGGTCAGGAGCATATTCAAAAGGTATTGTGAAGGTCAAATTGACAGGACTCGACAGCAGATTAGATATGGGTATGAGAGTGAGGAGTCAACAAGGTTAAAAGCCTGATTGACTGGGAGGGTAGTAATGTCCTCAATAGCAATAGAAAAGAGAATATTGTGGGAAGATAGTGTAATAAAGCAGGAAATTGCCTGGCTATCCCAAATTCCCCACAAAATAATTTAAAATAATGCCTCAAAGTGAATTTTAGAGCAGAAAAAATAATTAAAAGTGTGGGTAAAGCATTCAGCCTGACAACTGGGGGGGGGGGGGGCTTTAGGACTACACTGTTGGTGGTCTGGCCTGGAACAAAGTACAGATACTCTCTAGTAACAAATAGCAAGTCCTGGGGTCAACTGTCTCTAGGTGACAGCTTCAGGAATTTTCATACCATGGAAGGTGTGGGGGTCTAGTGGCAGCAAGAAAGCTGAGTCCCTGGTTTCTATTTCAGGGTAGAGGAGCAAACTAAACTGATGGTTGCAGCTGAAAGAGTCTGGTGCTATGTTCTAGAACTTCAAGGAATAAGAGCATTGGTACTTTGGTACTTTGGTTAAAGGAATAGGATAAAGGAGGGACTCTGAGAAGAGTGTGTGGTTTAAGAAATAGGAGGGCATGGGGATGGGACAAGGGAAGGACTCTTAGAAGAGTTTGTGGATTAGGGAGGCAGTGGTTCAGAAGTAAATTAGATTTCTGAGGTGGGATAGGGTAAAGAGAGAAGAATAAACAGTGGGGGGAAATACATAACTGGTAATAGATAGCAAAACTCTAATAGTGAGGGACTTCAATTTTCCTCTGTCAGAATCAGATAAATCTAACCAAAAAATAAATAAGAAAGAAGTCAAGGAGATGAATAGAATCTTAGATAAGCTAGATATGATAGACATCTGGAGAGAACTGAATGGGAATAGAAAAGAATAAGCCTTTTTCTCAGTAGTAGATGACACCTTTACAAAAATTTACCATTTATTGGGGCACAAAAATCTTATAGTAAAATGCAAAAAAAACAGACATATTAAATGCATCCTTTTCAGATCCTACTGCAATAAAATTGTATTGAATAAAGGACCATGGAAAGATAGATTAAAAATTAATTAGAGGGCAGCTAGGTGGCACAGTGGATAAAGCACCGGCCCTGGATTCAGGAAGACCTGAGTTCAAATCCGGCCTCAGACACTTGACACTAACTGTGTGACCCTGGGAAAGTCACTTAATCCTCATTGTCCTGCCCCCCCAAAAAAATTAATTGGAGACTAACCGAATCTTTGTTTTTTGGGGTTTTTTTGTCAGGGCAATGGCGGTTAAGTGACTTTCCCAGGGTCACACAGCTAGTAAGTGTCAAGTGTCTAAGGCCGCAGCTAGGTGGCACAGTGGATAAAGCACTAGCCCTGGATTCAGGAGGACCTGAGTTCAAATCCGGCCTCAGACACTTGACACTTACTAGCTGTGTGACCCTGGGCAAGTCACTTAACCCCCATTGCCCCACAAAAAAAAAAAAAAAGAATAAGTGGGTCAAAGAACAAATCATAGAAATAATAAATAATTTTATTAAACAGAATAATAATGAGACAACATAAGTAATGGTACTTAGCAAAAGCCACAGAAGAAAATTTGTATCTCTAATCACATCAGTAATATAAAGAAAAAGCAGATGAATGAATTGGGTATGTAATTTTTTTTTTTTAGTAAGGCAATTGGGGTTAAGTGACTTGCCCAGGGTCACACAGCTAGTAAGTGTTAAGTGTCTGAGGCCGGATTTGAACTCAGGTACTCCTGAATCCAGGGCTGGTGCTCTATCCACTGCACCATCTAGACGTCCTATGTAATTTTTTTTTTTTTTTTGCGGGGCAATGGGGGTTAAGTGACTTGCCCAGGGTCACACAGCTAGTAAGTGTCAAGTGTCTGAGGCCGGATTTGAACTCAGGAACTCCTGAATTCAGGGCCGGTGCTTTATTCACTGCGCCACCTAGCTGCCCCTATGTAATTTTTAAAACTAGAAAAAGAACAAATTTTAAATCCTCAGTTGGGCACCAAATTGGAAATCCTGAAAATTAAAGATGAGAATAACAAAATTGAATGTTAAGAAAACCATTGAATTAATAAATAAAACTAGGAGTTGGTTTTATTAAAAAAAAACACCAATAAAATAGATAAACCATTGGTTAATATGATTTTTAAAAGAGAAAAGAACCAAATCACTGCTATCAAAAATTAAAAGGATGAATACACCAATAATGAAGATGAAATTGAAGCAATTATTAAGAGTTATTTTGCCCAA
Source organism: Dromiciops gliroides (assembly GCF_019393635.1). Taxonomy (NCBI): domain Eukaryota; kingdom Metazoa; phylum Chordata; class Mammalia; order Microbiotheria; family Microbiotheriidae; genus Dromiciops; species Dromiciops gliroides. The sequence continues at coordinate 294,514,774 of NC_057864.1, read as the reverse complement.
TTATATGCCAATAAATCTAACAATTTAAGTGAAAGAGAAAAAAAAAACCTTACCAAACTACAAACTGCCTGGATTAACAGGAAAGGAAATAGAATATCTAAATAAACCTATTTTAGAATAAAGGAATTGAACAGGCCATAAATGAGTTTCCTAAGAAAAAAGCATCATGACCAGATGATTTTACAAGTGAATTCTATCAAACATTTAAAGATCAACTAATTCCAATATTAAATAAAATATTTGGAATAATAGGCAAAGAAGCACTTCTAGCAAACTCCTTTTATGAAACTAATACGGTACTGATATCTAAACCAAGAACAGCAAAAATGGAGAAAGAAAATTATAGACCAATTTCACTAATGAATATTGATGCAAAAATCTTAAATAAAATACTAAATAGGAGACTACAGCAATATATTAGAAAGATTACAAATTCTGACTTAAGTAGGATTTATATCAGGAATGCAGGGTTGGTTCAATTTAAGGAACACTATTAATGTGATTGTTTATATCAATAGGAAAAGCAACAAAAATCATACGATTATATCAACTGATGCAAAAAAAAAAGCTTGTGACAAAATACAACATTCATTCTTATTTAAAAGACTTTAAAATATAGCTATAAATGCATTTTTCCATAAAGTGATAAGAAACATCTAAAACCATCAGCAAGCATTATCTATAACAGGGATAAGCTAGAAGCCTTCACAATAAAATCAGTACTGAAATAAGGATGCCCTTTATCACCAATATTATTCAATATTGTACTAGAAATGTTAGCAATAGCAATAAAAGAAATAGAAGAAATCATAATGGGCAATGAGGAAATAAAACCCTCTCTTTTTGCAGATGATATGATGGTATTATATTTAGAAAATCCTAAAGATTCAACTAAAAATTGGTTGAAACAATTTTAGTAAAGTAGGATATAAAATAAACCCACATAAAGTATCAGCATTTCTATTTATCACCAACAAAGTCTTGCAAGAAGATATAGTAAGAGATATTTCATTTAAAATAACCATGGACAATATAAAATACCTGGGAGCGTACCTGTCAAGACAAACCACAAAACTATATAAATATAACTATAAAATACTTTATACAATTAAAGTAATATTTAAATAATTAGAGAAATAGCAATTGTTCATGGATGGGTTGAGCCAATATAATAAAAATGACAATTCTACCTAAATTAATCTACTTATTCAGTGCCATCCCAATTAAACTGCCAAAAATTGTTTTATTGAGCTAGAAAAAATAGTAACAAAATTCATTCAGAAGAAGAAAGGGTCAAGAATATTAAAGGAATTAATAAAAAATGTCAAGGAAGGAAGTCTAGCAGTACCAGATCTTAAACTGTATTATAAAAATTATTAAAACTATCTTATTAAAAAAAACTATCTTATACTGGGTAAGAAATAGAATGGTGAATTAGAGGAATAGAGCAGGTATATAATGCACAGAAGTAAATTATTATAGTAACTTTATGTTTGATAAACATTAAGATTTAAGCTTTTGTGATAAGAACTCACTATTGGTAAAAATTGCTAAGAAAACTGGAAAATGGTCTAGCAGAGGCTAGATATAGAGCAATATCTTACACCAATTACAAGTATAAGGTCCAAATGACCTAAATATGAAGGGAGATATCATGAGTAAATTAGAGAATGGAACATATTATCTATCAGATTTATGGATAGTAGAATGTATGAAAAAACAAAAATATAACATTGCATGATGTAAAATGGATAATTTTGATTATATTACATTCTCTGTAGATGGATTGCATTTTTCATAAATCCTTCAGAGTTGTCTTGGATCATTGAATTGCTGAAAATAACTAAGTTACAATATTGTAGTTATTTTGTATACAGTACATTTCACTTTTTATCAGCTCATGTAAGTATTTCCAGGTTTTTTCTAATAGCATCTTGCTCATATTTTTTTTTATAGTAAACTACATTTATATAGTACTTTAAAGGAAGATTTCCTTACAAAACACCCATGAGTTTGATGATTGAAACAACAATGATAGCTAACATTTATGTAGTACCTTATACCCGACAAAGAATTTTCTTCATAATAGCCCAGCAAAGTAAGTACCATCATCATCATCTTACATTGCTCTTGCCTCTGCTTCAATTTTCCCCCCAGTTACTATTGCTGTGTTTCCCTTCATCCTATTCACTCCCCATGATATTTACTCTCTTTTCTATCTTCTTTTACTCTATCCCTCCTCAAAAGTGTTTTGCTTCTGACTCCCCCTATCTTTTACCCTATCCCTCCCCCAATCTTCCCTCCCCCAATCTTCCCTCCCCCAATCTTCCCTCCCCCAATCTTCCCTCCCCCAATCTTCCCTCCCTTCCTTCACCTCTTCCTGCTTTTCCCCTTCCCAGAGGGCAAGATATATTAGTATACCCACTTGAGTGTGTATGCAAACCACCTGAATGCTAATGCCAGGTGCACCACAAACTTGACTATAAGCAAGTTGCTTTTTTTTTTCCTTTGGGCCTCAGTTTTCCACCCTTTAAAATGAGTTTAAGTGGGCTAGATTATCCATAAGGTCCTATAAAGCTCTGATATTTTATTTTCTTGTATTATGTATAAGGCTCTGAAGCAGATACAAAGATAAAGTATAGTTCTTGTTCTGGGGAGTTAGAATCTACTATGGGAGTTAAGGCATTGACAGTAATAGTCATGAGACAAGGTATTGTCTGATAAGTGGCCTAAGAGGAATTCAAATAATGTGGTATGATAATTACAAGGGAAAAGAAAAACGTTTTCTTGCTGAGAAAACCAGGTAAGTCTTCATGGGGGAACTGGGCCTTGATAAAAAGGGAGTATTTCAATAGGGAGAAGCTGTGTTGCTCAGTTTCGCTGGCAAGGTGGGAAGATGTGAGACGTGTCTGGGAAATAGCAAAAAATCCAATTTGACTAAAGTACAAGCTGAGATAAAGGTTGATCCCAGATTGTGAATGGACTTGAGAACAAAATTAAGGAACTTGGACTTTGTTCTCTGGGCAACAGGGAGCCTGTGAAGGGGCTTGATTGTGAATGGCATAATTAGAGCTATGGTTTAGGAAGATTAATTTGGCAACAAAGGGTAAAATGAATTGGAGTCAAAGAAAACAGTTAAGAGGCTATTGCAATATAATTGTAGTGGTGGAAGAGTCGGGGGGACTTAGCCAATGAAGGCTCAGTCTTTAGAGCATGCCTACATGCTCATTTTTACTCCAATTCATTTGACCTTCCAGGTTGATTATATAGAATATATTCAATATTCCCTGTCTGGTTGCAATAAAACACCTTGGAGGAGGGAGGGGGAATGGTGCTGTGAAAATGATAAAGAATCTTCTGGTTGACTGAAGATATGAAGATCCGATCACTCTGGATTCAATGTGCTGAAACTGAGTTCACATAGAAAAGGATTTGATATATCGCTCCATTGGCCCAAGTGAACTTTTCTCTTCCAATGGCAATCATCTCAAGAACTGTTAAGATCTACCAGGTAGTAGGAGGGCAGCATGTCCCAATTCCCACTTGGTGTAGAGGAGAGCTTCCAGGCAAGACCAGGAGATCATCAAAGCCATTAGAGGTCCAACTGGCAAGCAAAGTCAGTCAAAGCTTTAGCTAGTAAGGTGGAGAGTCAGTACAGCAGCTATGAACCTTCTTGACCCAACCCAGCAGTGGATGAGACCATCAGCTGAAACTCTGTACCCTACCAGGAGCTAACCCAGTTGAGCAAGGAAAACAACTGATCCAATGCCTTGTCTTGAAGTGTACATGGCAGAGATTCCACAAAAGGAGAAAAGGTCTCCCAGGGCCAGGGGTCTTGAGACACTCATTGGATCCAACTGTAGATTATAATTAAGTTCCATATATATTGGGTTTAAGAAGCTGGAGGAGAGGGCAGCTAGGTGGTACAGTGGATAGAGCACTGGCCCTGAATTCAGGAGGACCTGAGTTCAAATCCAACCACAGACACTTGACACTTACTAGCTGTATGACCTTAGGCAAGTCACTTAACTCTCATTGCCCAGTACCAACCAATCAATAAATAAATAAACAAGAAGGTGGTGGAGGGTTCACATGGAAGTGTGGCTAGAGAGCTCAGGAGAGAGAAAGGGGATAGAAATATAGATTTGGGAGTGACAATTGAAGCTGTGGGAGATGATGAAATTGTATAGGGAAAGAGTGGGAAGCAGGATTTCTCAAACTTTTTTTGTGTCATGGACTTTTCTGGCAATCTAGTGAAGGCTATGGACCACTTCTTAGAATAAATTCGTTAACTGAAATAGTATTATAAAAGAAACCAGTTATATTAAAGTACAGTTATCAGAATATTGAAAAAAAAAGTTCTGACCTTAGGTTAAGAACCTCTGGTCTAGGGGGCAGCTAGGTGGCACAGTGGATAAAGCACTGGCCCTGGATTCAGGAGTACCTGAGTTCAAATCTGGCCTCAGAAACTTGACACTTACTAGCTGTGTGACCCTGGGCAAGTCACTTAACCCCCATTGCCCGGCCAAAAAAGAGTAAGTAAATAAATAAATAAATAAAAAGAACCCCTGGTCTAGAGAGAAAAGAGAAGAGCGCTAAATATAGGTTCTTGGGGGATAACTCCATTTAAGGGAATGGGCAAAGGAAGAGGAGCCATCATAGGAGACAGAGAAGGAAGGGTTAGAGAGGAAGTTGGAGTGGAAGAAGGAGTGTAAAATTAAGCCAAGAATGCAGACTGACTAAGGTCTGATTAGGATGACCTTTGATGTTCCTTGAGAGAGCAATTTTAGTGGTATTGGGGATGGAAGTTGGACAAGGAGCAGAGGAGTAAGTAGGTTTTAGGGAACTGGAGGCATTAAGTATAGACTAACATTTTTTTTATTTATTTATTTTTTCATTATAAACATGTCTATTATGTTCTGAAAAGCAAATATTTCTTAAAATAAGTCCAAAAGAAGAAGCACTGACAAGTGATCCTGACGTGCGATCTAAAACCACAAAGAACATTGCATAAACCTCAATGTACTTGGCAGTTCCTAGAACACTTAGACTTACATTTCTATGTAACCTAGGCCTGTCTGGTTATTCCAAGATCACCTAACATGGAGGCTTCTGAGTTCCCTACCACTTGTTGAATGTAGCCTCCTTTGATTGGCTGTGTAATCAAAACAGGTGGTATCTTTAAAACTGGTGAGACTGAGTTGTTCAAGAACTCTCTGCACATCTCTTTTTTGGCTTACATTTTTTTTTTTTTTTTTTTGCGGAGCAATGAGATTTAAGTGATTTGCCCAGGGTCACACAGCTAGTAAATGTCAAATGTTTGAGGCCAGATTTGAATTCAGGTCTTCCTGACTCCAGGGCCCGTGCTTTATCCACTGCACCATCTAGCTGCCCCCTTTGGCTTACATTCTTTCCTGAGCCCTCCTTCATGCTGAGTCCAGAGGGTAAAGGTCACAGTTCACACAGTCACAATCAACTGAATCTGAGAGAAGGAAAGGACTTTCTTCTCTCCCTTTCTTTTACCCCAACTCTAAGAAATGAACCTGGGGGTATCTGTTTCTGTTATGTGTTGCTTATCCTTCTCAGTTTTCAAGTGTCAGCTGTGATGTCCATCAGACCATGAATTTGAGCTATGTCGACCTTAAAGCCAGGATTCTAGTTGGGATGGTGAGGCCAGCTCAACTATGGAAAGCCCTAAGAAGCCAGAGTGCCTGTGTTTGGAGACTATGGGGGAGTTTGTATTTGGAATTTGGGACTGTGTTTTATAGGAAGGGAGCAAAGCTGTGAACCTAATCTCCTTTCCTCAGAAACTGATACTGTACAAGGTGGGAAAAAGATTATGCTTTCCATATGTTGGGGGAGTGAATCTATACATTTGTGATTATACCTTTGAAGTAAATAGCCTCTTGAAAAAGCTAATCCAGGGGCAGCTAGGTGGTACAGTGGATAGAGCACCGGCCCTGAAGTCAGGAGAACCTGAGTTCAAATTCAGCCTCAGACACTTAACACTTACTAGCTGTGTGACCCTAGGGGAAAAAAAAAAGACTAATCCAACTATTAATGGCTAAATGGACCTGGGATGCAGGGAACACCCTCCTGCAATTAAAGGAGCACCATTGCTGAGGGTTAGCAGAGAATTTAGCATTTTCCCCTGATTCTCCTTAAAGGTGCTGGAAAACCCAGGGGGGAAGAATGAAATTTAACATACCCAGCTGGGCTATAGTATAGTAATTGGGGTAGTCACCTACTCCAAACTCCTATTTCTATCATGGTTGTCTTAAAGATAGTAACAGAGAGTTTGCCATGGGAGTGAGGCAAGACGAATGGAAAGTAGAATAAGGAAGGAATTAGCCCCCCTAAGAGATGCACATGTTACCTTTCAACAAAATCCTTGACTTAATTCACAATGCTGAGATTTCACATGCTGGTGGTGTGAGTGATGTGGGTATTGTGACAGGAATGGTTGCAAACTGTATCCTGCTAGAAGTTCTCAGGTGTGAGTCTTTTTTGCATGCTGTTAATAAACTTTTGTTGTTTTGGAAGCCTGTTGCTTTCAGGGGGCTGGGGTCTATTTAGAGAGATGAACCAGATTCTGATGTTTGTAGGGGAAGCTTCTTCTTCATGGGGGGCAATAAGCTATTTTGTTGTTGCTCAGTTGTTTCAGTCATGTCCAACTCTTCATGAACCCATTTAGGGTTTTCTTGGCAAAGATACTGGTGTGGTTTGCTATTTCCTTCTCCAACTCAATTTATAGATGAGGAACTGAAGTAAACAAGGTTAAGTGACTTGCCCAGGGTCATACATCTAGTAAGTGTTTGAGACCATATTTGAACTCATGAAGATGAATCTTCTTGATTCCAGGCCCAGTTCTCTATCCACTGTATCATCCAGCTGACTACGATAAACCATAGAGATTATTGTTGGCAAGAAAACCTACATTTGAGCCCTGTTTGTCTGTCAAAGGAACCCAAGTGTAGGTTTGTTGTAAGATTGAACCTGTATCATCTATTAAGATGGGTCTAGGTGCTTCAATTGGTACATAAATTACATTTGTAATAGGAGATTCGATTAACCTGGACATTGGTTGGAAATCTAATTTTGCTGAAATTAGAGCATTTGACATATCCTTGGAATTTTTAGTGCTATTAGTTTAATTCTTAAAAGGTTAAGCAAGAAATGAGGGGAACTGCTGCTTTCTACTTCTTACCAATAATGAAGGACTATTTGGTAAAGTAACCTTGAGGAAGTTACCAAATCATTGTAATAACTAGAACAGAGAATTCTAGGAATGTGTATCCCTTTCCTTTTTATAATTTTTTTTCTTTCCACACTAAAAAAATTATTCACCAAAATGCCTTTTCTCTATCAATTAAAAAGTTAAAGTTGTTAGGAATTAATGTGTCTTTTTTAAAACATCTCCTGGCTGATTCACTGCTTTTATGGTGTAGTCATGGGAAAACCTCAGTCATCTGGAAGCTACCAAATAGGTAGAGAATAGGAGCTGTAATGGAGCAGCTAGGTAGCACAGTAGATAAAGCACCAGCCCTGGATTCAGAAGGACCTGAGTTCAAATGTGGCCTCAGACAGTTGACACTTACTATCTGTGTGATACTGGGCAAGTCACTTAACCCTCATTGCCCTACCACAAATAAATAAATAAATAATTTTAAATGTTTAAAAAAGAAGCAAGTGAAAGAGAAAAAGAGCTATCTGTACAAAAATATTTATAGCAATTTTTTTGTAGTGGCTAAGAATTGGAAATCAAAGGAATGCCCATCAATTGGGGAATGGCTAAACAAGCTGTGGTATATTATCATAAAGGAATATTTTTGTGCTATAAGAAATGATAAGCAGGACAATATCAGAAAGGCCTGGAAAGACTTATATGCACTGATGTATAGTGAAATGAGCAGAACCAGGAGAATGTTGTGCACAGGGACAGCAATATTGTTCCATGAAGAATTCTGAATGACAACTATTTTCAACAATACAATGATCCAAGACAATCCCAAAGGACTAATGATGAAGCATACTAGCCACCTCCAAAGAAAGAATTGATATTGATTGAGCACAGACTATTTTTCACTTTCTTTCATTTTTTCTTTTATTCAAGTTTTCTTACATAAAATTACTAATATGGTAATGTTTTACAGTAATTGCACATATATAACCTATATCTGATTGCTTAGTGCCTAAGGGAGGGGAGAGAGGGAGAGAAGGATAGAATATGGAACACAAAAGTATAAATAAAAATGTTTATTTTTTTTTTAAATAAACAAATGGAGTGCTCAACTTCTTTACTGTTTAAAAAGAAACCTAATCATCCTACAGTGGGAATTTCCAGGAAGAAAGGATTCAGAATTTGAAGCCAGGAGTTGGCTTGTGAAATAATCAGAATGTATTGAGTCAGGCAATGCTTTGAGATTGTGGAGATATTTAAGCCTGTGGTGTTGCTAGAGGCACAAATGAGATACAGAATGCTGAGAGCTGCGTTTTCTCAGTTTCAGCAGAGTCCTACAATATGGTAGGACAGTAAGAACTTTGACACAGTGAATGATTTTCTAAAAAGAAGGTTCACTTAAGGTCATCTTGACTTGGCAAGTCCTTTTTTCAATTTCAACTTCCCATAGTTATAGACTACTTTCAGGAAAATTTTTCCAATTTTTTATTAAAATGTTAGCTGTGGATTTGAATAAGATATCCATGATAGTTATGAAAGTTTGAAAAGTCCTGTACCTAAATCACAAGGTTATGTAAGCTTTAAGGTACTACATAGCTTAGTTATTGTGGTTGTTCTCATTTTTAACATTTCTATTTGTTATTATTATTACATAATAATAAACAATAATAAACATAATAAACAAAAGTTCTCATGCTTTCGGTGAATATAGGGTAGCCGTAGTCCAGTGATCATTTATTATGAGCATTAATTTTTGTAGTATGTGGGGACCAATTTTTAATTGGGGAGTGCTAGCTAAGCGGCTTGCCACAATATTGGGGCAAGGAAGGAGACCAGCAGCCTCCCTCAAAACAGAACAAGATTTATTTTAACAAGAATGAACTTTAAAAAAAAAACCACACAAACAGGATTAGTAGGATCAAGGGAAAGGAAATAAAATGGGGAAAGGGAAATTATACCCAAAAAAATACCACCGCCCAGGAATCAGCTAAAAATACACAGCAGAACGCCTGTCGCTTTCCAGCTTCCACCTAGAAAGCCCAATTCTCCTTCCCCAAACCTAGAAACACCCCACACAACCCCAGCCAATGGGTTGGCCGCTCTGACAGTCACATGACTGCCCTCACTAGGCTTCCAATCATTATAATTTTGCCAGGCCCATGTAGGCATCCGTGAGTGGTGATGACGTGAGGTGCCAGAGCCCTGGCAACCGCTACAACCAGTGGGTGGAGCACCGTGCGGTTTGCGGAGCCCCAGGCCAGTGCTTGCCGAGGCATAAAAACCTCAAATAATAATTAATTCTTTATAAGTATTTTATTTTATTTTCTAGTTACATGCAAAAATTGTTTTCAACATTCATTTTTGTAAGATTTTGAGTTCCAAGATTTTCTCCGTCTCTCCCTTCCCTTCCACTTTCCCAAGACAGCAAACAATCAGGTATAGGTTATATATGTACAATCATGTTATACATATTTCCATATTGGTCATGTTGTAAAAGAAGAATCAGAACAAAAGAGAAAAACCACAAGAAAGAAAAAAATAACAACAAATAAAGTGAAAATAGCATAGTTCAATCTGCATTCAGACTCCATTGTTCTTTTTCTGGATGTGGAGAGCATTTTTCATCATAAATCTTTTGGAATTGCCCTGGATCACTGCTGAGAAGAGCCAAGCCCTTCACATTTGATCATCACACAATGTTGCTGTTCTGGTTCTGCTCACTTTACTCAGCACCAGTTCATGTAAGTCTTTCCAGGTTTTTCTGAAACCCATCTGTTCATCATTTCTTATAGCACAATAGTACTCCATCACATTCATATACCACAATTTGTTCTGCCATTCTCCAATTGATGGACATCCCCTCAATTTACAATTCTTTGCCACCAGAAAAAGAGCTGCTATAAATATTTTTGTACATATGGGTCTTTTTCCCTTTTAATGCTCTTTTTGGGATACAGACCCAGCAGTGGTATTGCTGGGTCAAAGAGTATGCACAGTATTATAGCCCTTTGGCCATAGTTCCAAACTGTTCTCCAGAATGGTTGGCTCAGTTCACAACTCCACCAATATATTAGTGTTCCAATTTTCCAACATCTTCTCCAACATTTATCATTTTCCTTTTTTGTCATATTAGCCAATCTAGTAGGTGTGAGGTGGTACCTCAGAGTTGTTTTCATTTGCATTTCTCTGATCAATAGTGATTTAGAGCATTTTCTCATATAGCAATAGATAGCTTTAATTTTTTTATCTGAAAACTGCCTGTTCATATCCCTTGACCATTTCTCAATTGGAGAATGACTTGTATTCTTATAAACTTGATTCAGTTCTCTATATATTTTAGAAACAAGGCCTTTATCAGAAACACTGGCTGTAAAAATTGTTTCCCCGGGCAGAGCCAAGATGTCAGAGGAAAGGCAGTGAGCTCTTGAACTCATGACACTATCACTCAAAAAAACATCCAAATAATGCCATTGGACAATGCCTAGAGCAGCAAAACCCAGAGAAGAATGTGCTGAAATCATCTTCTAACCAAGAACGGCTTGGAAGGTCAGAAGGAGGGAGCTGCTGTGCTGATACAGGAGTCAAGCCCAACCCCACAGTCACCCTGACACAGATCCAGTCCCAGGAAGGCCTTACCAGAGAAGGAGACCCCCAGAGCCTCTGAATCAGCTGCAACACCAATGTAGTCTGGAACTAAGCTCACAGTCTGGTGAGAGGGCTGAGCCCTTGGAAGAGGGGAGACTACAGGGGTCTATGCTGGTGCTGAGGCAGAACTTGGGTTTTTCACCCCTGCTGGGAACCAGGAGGTAGGCTTGAGTAGCAGGGGCCCAGGTGGGGGAGGGGCACAGGCTTGGTGGAGCTGACAACCACAACACACAAAGCTGGTTGATTAGCAAGTTGATCTGGGGTCATCTAGGACCAGGAAACAGGCCAGGTGAGTGAAGGACCTGATTCTCCTTAAATCATACCACCTGGGACTTCTTAAGCTTGGGATACTGCAGCCTAGAAACAGTGTCCCACTTTAAGGAGCTAAAAGTCAAGTAAAAGAAAGGCAAGATGAGCAGACAGAGAAAGGTGAGGATCATAGAAAGTTTCTTCAGTGACAAGGAAGATCAAGGTGAACCCTCAAAGGAAGATGTCAACATCAGGGCTCCTATATCTAAAGCTTCCAAGAAAAATATTAATTGGTCTCAGGCCACAGAGGCACTCAAAAAGGACTTTGAAGATAAAGTTAGAGAGGTAGAGGAAAAAATAGAAAGAGAAATGAGGGTGATGCAGGAAAGACCTGAGAAAAAAGTCAACAGCTTGAAAAGCCAAATGGAAAAGCTCTCTGATAAAAATAATTTCCTACCCCTCCCCCCCCCACACACACACACACCACACACACTTTTGTTTGTTTTTTGTTTTTTAAGTAAGGCAATTGGGGTTAAGTGACTTGCCCAAGGTCACACAGCTAGTAAGTGTTAAGTGTCTGAGGCTGGATTTGAACTCAGGTCCTCCTGACTCCAGGGCCAGTGCTCTATCCACTGTGCCACCTAGCTGCCCCACACTTTTTTTTTAATAGCAAAGGTAATGAACATGAGTAAAAATTGTTTTGGGACTAGAGATCTATATATTGCAATTGTTTTGAAGTAATTATCGGACTCAGCTTTTTATTCAGCTTGAGCTAATATCCCTACCCCCTCAGGCATGAATATTGATGTGGGGAAGAAGCCTTTGTTTAGTAATAGAAAAGTAGGATGTCACTTCACTTGCCTCCAATATACATATTCCTCTTTCTCCAGCCACCTCTACACTTCTTATATGATACCAGCATGCTTCAAAACCAACCTTGAAGGAAGGGGTCTGAATAATCTATTGCAGCTGCTCTTGTTGATAGGCACTAATTACTATATTGTGTTTGTTTATTAGGGAGATGCTTTTGCTAACTTGAAGGGATACTGTAATTCTAAACAAGTGTGTGACTTAATATTTGGTTTTGGTTTTCTCTCCTTTAAAAACTGGACCTGAACACAAGCTTTGAGTTGATCTTTGTAATAATTTCAGGACCTGAAAGATTGGAGCATTTAGTGTGTCTTAAAAATTATGAGGGGCAGCTAGGTGGCACAGTGGATAAAGCACTGGCCCTGGATTCAGGAGTACCTGAGTTCAAATCCGGCCTCAGACACTTGACACTTAGTAGCTGTGTCCCTCATTGCCCCACAAAAAAAAAAAAAATTTATGTACTGTACCAGCCATGGATTTTTGTAAATACACCCATCTCCCTTTTTTGCATTATTTTAGCAAAAAAAAAATTTTTTTTAATAAAGGGGGGTGGTGGTGATTTGCGTATTTGTATGGGTGTGTGTGTTGGGGGGGGGGTGTATAAGGCTCTTTTCAAGACAACCTGGTGCTTGCTTAATTTCCAGCTCTTGTTAGAGTGGGAATATGATCAAACTGCTACTACTAAAACCGTGCACTGAGCATAGCTATTTCCATTTTATCCCTTCTAATAGTTGATTGGATACTAGCTACCAGATTACTACTAGGCAGTTAAACCTCCTCCTCCCACTACCCCACTGCCACCTGCATTCTTAGTCGTGCAGGATAGAACCTAACCTTGGGAAGCTTAATATTAAAGAGCTACTCTAATGGAGGATTCTTCTAGTCTCACAAAATAATCATATGGACTGTTCTTCATTTTCCAAGATCTACTTTTAAGAACTCTTCTTTTCTATAAGATGTGCTTAAAGCAGTTTTATTTTACAAAACATCTTAGTCATCCCATAACATTCTAGTGTCTTTTAGTAGGGCAAGAGGGCTTGAACATTCCTAAATACAAATCTGTAAAAGTAGTAAATTAACTCTATGGATATGCCTCAAACAGTGCAGGGATTTTTTTTTTTTTTTGGCAACAGCCTTGCTCATATTCCAGACATAGCTAGCAGTCCCCTGTTTTAAAACAGAAGCCTTATTTGATTCAGTTGTAGGTGTTTCCTATCCTTCCTATGTGGCAGGGCCCTTTTATGTGTGTTCCTTTTTTTTTTTCTTTTATATGTGTCATGTGTCTGTGTTGTATTAAATAAAAAGGAATGTACATATTAAAAAAAAGAAAAAGAAAAAAAGGGGGAAAAAAGAAAGAAAATAATTGCCTACGAATTAGGATTGAACAAACGAGAAACCAAGAAACAATAAAGCAAGTCCAAATGAATAAAAAAAATAGAGGGCAATGTGAAATATCTCCTTGGAAAAACTACTGACCTGGAAAATATGTCCAGGAGAGACAATGATCAAGGAAAGAGCTTAGACATCATCTTTCAAGATATCCTCAGGGAAAATTGCCCTGAAATTCTAGAAGAAGAAGCTAAAATATAAATTGAAAGAATCTACCGATCACCTCCAGAAAGAGATCCCAAAAGGAAAATTCCTAGGAACATTATAGCCAAATTCCAGAGCTCTCGGGTCAAGGAGAAAATACTGCAAGCTGCCAAAAAGAAAGAATTCAAGTACTGTGGAACCCCAGTCAGGATAGCACAAGATCTACCAGCTTCTACATTAAAGGACTGGAGGACATGGAATATGATATTCCCGAGGGCAAAGGAATTGGGATTACAAACAAGAATCACCTACCCATCAAAACTCATCATAATCTTTCAGAGGAAAAAATGGGACTTTAATGAAAAAGAGGACTTTCAGGTATTCATAATGAAAAGACCTGAACTGAATGGCAAATTTGACTTTCAAATACAAGACCCTAGAGAACTATAAAAAATTGGAGTTGGGGGACATACCTGGGGTCATGCAGTGGGTGACTGTCTTGTGTCTGAGGACAGGTTTGGGCCGGGATCCCCCTGGGTCCAGGGGTGATGCTTTGTCCACTGTGTCACCTAGCTGCCCCATGATGACATCTTTAGGGTTAAACTGAGGGGTGAGGGGAATGCACTGGGTGAGGGGGAAGGACAGAGGTAAAATCCTACATGAAAGAAACAGGAAAAAGCTTATGGAGTGGGGGAAGAGATGGGAGAGGAGCAGGGCAGTGAATGAATTTTGCACTCATCAGAAAAGGCTCAAAGACCTTAAACTCACAAGGAGGGACTAACACAACACCCAACTGGGTGTAGTAATCTATTTAATCTGGGCAGTAAATGAGCCTAACACTCATCAGAATTGGCTCAAAGACCTCAATCTCATTAGAATTGGCTCAAGGAGGGAATGATGTACACACTCAATTGGGTGGAGTAATCTCTCTAGCCCTGCAGGAAAATAGGAGGCGAAGGGGATAAAGAGAGAGGGGCAAAAGAAGGAAGGGCAGAGTGGGGGAGGAGACAGACAGAAACAAATCCCTTTTGAAGAGGGATAGGATGAAAGAAGATGGATAATCGAATAAATATCATGGGGAAGGGAATAGGATGGAAGGGAAACAGGTAACAATAGTAATCATGAAAAAGAGAAAAGGGGGAGAGGCAGGGAATTGAGGAGAAGGAGGAGGAGGATTCAGCATCAGCATTGTCATTGTCATTATCTCATCTTTTTCACCTGGATTCAGTTAGAAACAGAACTGGGACAAGTCACTATCCTACTATTATTATTTTATATCCAGTATTCTGTGGATTTTTGTACAGGTGGAAAATTGCTTTTGGGGGGGTTGAATAAGAAATATGATGTAAACTTATTGTGTATAAACTCAAGGAAAGCATCCTTGGTACAACTCCAGTAGTAAATGAGACAAGGATGATATTTTGCTCATCTTATTCTGATGTAATTTTGACTTCCTCGTGCAGGTCTCTATACTTTGGAAATAATGAATAGTTGCTATGGTGATATATAATAAAAATATCAGTGATAGCTAATAAAAATATCAGTTTTAAGTTTTTATGAATCAATTTTATATCTGGGTGAATATAGGCAATAATTTAGTCTGTGATGATGGTCTGGTTCCAGTAATTTGTTATTGGTTTAGTTCTCCAGAATATTTTGAGGTTTATATTTGTAACTGAAAAATTTGTCATCTATCAATCCATAAAAGATAGTAAGCGTCTGATGAATCATTCTAACCACTAGGTTATGTTGCCTAAATAGTCAGTAGGTATTAACAGATTTTAGTGAGCTGTTACATGATCATCGTTTTATTACTTAATATAAATTGATCACTAAGACCAAGGCCCATAAGGATAACCTTTCTTAGGTTTCTTATGATAGTGCTCTGGCTTCTTCTTATAAGTTCCCAATTCCTCAGAGAATACACTCTGACTCCAAATCCAGTGCTCAGGTTTCCACTAAACATGCTCCTTTTGGACCCTTAATGCAAATACCTAAGAGTGAAGTACTTTATCATCCTCTAAATATACACATACACATCTTAATTCTTAGTACTGACTCCACTCTCATGACTATTAATTTTATGTATTAAATCCCTGGTTTAGCTATAAACTTCCTCTTATAATTTGGTTTAGCTGCAAATCAGGGACATCTTGTATAGATTTAAATAGTCATAGGAATGAGTCATTGTCTTAAGATCAGAGCTAGAATGAGGTCCTAATTGAGACCCAATCCCTATTCTCACACTTCCTCTTATAATATTTTTCTTCCTTCTTTAAAAATTCTACTTTTATTTGCAAATTTAATTATTAAAATACTTAATTTTTAGTAACATAATTGGACTGTTGTTTTGCCTGGCATTAAAACCCAAGGAAGAATGTGATATTAATTAACCTCAGTTGACCAAATGGATTGATTTGTGAAAAAGTTTTCTTTTCTGTTAAGTGACAATGGGAAGCTCTGTCATACCTTCAGAGGAATTTAGGGTATTGTCACTTCGAGGTTATAACACCTTCATTTTGCACATATCCTTTGGGTGCCATTGGTCTAGGACTTCAAGGCTTTATTGCTCTCACAGTCTACTTTAGACTTGGTTCATTTTCATGAAATGAGTTAGATACCACTTTTTAAAAAATATTTTTGTCTTTTCTATATACATATGTATATGTGTGTATGTATGTGTATGTATCCACTTGTAGCCTTATAGTCAATGGAGAATTTCTGCATGGGGGTTACTTTTTGGTGGTTGTTGAAGAGTGGATTGCTTTTTCCTTTTTTTTCAAGTCTCTACAAAAATAGATCTCATGTATTTATAAATCCATATCCAGTGTGAGTCACTGGAGAGTCTGCTGGGATTAGAGTCAGAAAGATCTGAGTTCAGTTTCCATGTGACCTAACTGTGTGATGCTAAGACTTATCTATAAAGTCATAGGCAGATTAAAATCTGATAAAAGTGGAAAAACCACAGGTCTTTTTATTGTAAGGATAGGCTTTTTGTGAATATTTCTGTAAATACATTTGGAAAACAACAGACTGCATATTTCATCAATGACAAACTGATGTTTTTATATTTTTAAAAACTCAGATTGGTGGGAGGTCGAAGTCACTTAACCTCTCCGTACCTCAGTTTCCTTATCTGAAAAAAAAAAATAAGAGTTTTATTAAATGGTCTCTGAGGTCCCTTCAGCTCCAGCTCTATGACTGATTCTATGATGAGTGCCTTGTAAACTCTAAATCTGTGATCCTGAATATGTCCTCTTTCCAAACATATCAGTTGTTTATTCTCTCCACCCAAATGGAAAATAAGAATAAAGTGGGATTAAATTGGTACAAATAGAACCCTAGGGGCAGCTAGATGGAGCAGTGGATAAAGCACCAGCCCTGGATTCAGGAGGACCTGAGTTCAAATCCAGCCTCAGACACTTAACACTTACTAGCTGTGTGACCCTGGGCAAGTCACTTAACCCCAATTGTCTCACAAAAAATAAATAAATAAATAAATGAAACCAAATAGCATCGTAGACAAACAAAGAAGCTAAGCACTGTTGTTCTATCAACGAAATTGCTGCTTTTGGACACCAAGTAAATATAAAAGATCTTGAATACCATGGCAGTAATCTAATTTTAGTTTCCCATGGTCTCAGTTTTCCAACAACTGCTCAAAACATAGGAAATAATACTCAAGTAAAATGGATTTACTTGTAATAAAACTATTTCTCCACCTTCTCAAAGGAATATTGGTTTAAAAGACATTCTATCTATAATGGACGAAATGAGGAATTGTTAGCACCATCTTGTGGACAAAATCCAGAATTTTCAATGATCTTTAGCAACTTCATTTCCAAATAAAGACCTAGTTAGAGAATCATGACTCTAACCATATGGCATGTAGTTGTTGATTTTTAGATCACTATAGTGAAACAACCCTATATGTGCATAGGTAAATTAACTGTTACTCCTAAAAAAGTCATTTATTGGGGGCAGCTAGGTGGCCCAGTGGATAAAGTACCGGCCCTGGATTCAGGAGAACCTGAGTTCAAATTTGGCCTCAAACACTTGACACTTACTAGCTGTGTGACCCTGGGCAATTCACTTAACCCTCATTGCCCTAGGGGGAAAAAAAAGTCATTTATTAAAGCCAGACTCTAAGCAAATAAAAAACCAGTAAAAATCCAAAAGAGATAATGAAACAAACTTTCCCAGAGGTGGAAAATCATGAAAGCAAATGGTATGCACACTCAGATTTGGTCACTGAATCAATTGTTTTTGCTTAACTATTTTTCTTTGTTATAAGAGATAATTCAGTTGGGAGTAGGTGGGTATGTTTGTATATGAGGGGGGATGGGGTAAATGGATATAACCAGAAATGACGGTGTAGCAAAAACAAGAGATAATGATAAAAGTTATTTTTATCATTTTATTAATTATGATAAATCTTAATTTATCATTGACCAATCTAGAACAAAGAGGGAAATACGTATTCTTCCTTTTACTAGAGAAATTGGCTATAAGATAGTAGAATACAAGGTGGGACCCAGATGAATTCTCCTGACATTCCCTTCGAAACAACTTTAAAATATCAGCTCAGAACCACCTCACACCTATCAGATTGGCTAATATGACAAAAAAAGGAAAATAATAAATGTTGGAGAAGCTGTGGGAAAAATTGGAACACTAATGAATTGTTAGTAGAGTTGAGAACTGATCCAACCATTCTGGAGAACAATTTGGAACTATGCCCAAAGGGCTATGGGACTGTGCATACCCTTTTTATTTTTTATGGGGCAATGAGGGTTAAGTGACTTGCCCAGGGTCACACAGCTAGTAAGTGTCAAGTGTTTGAGGCTGGATTTGAACTCAGGTCCTCCTGAATCCAGGGCCTGTGCTTTATCCACCGCACCACCTAGCTGCCCTGTGCATACCCTTTGACCCAGTAATACCACTACTAGGTCTTTATCCCAAAGAGATCATAAAAAAGGGGAAAGGACCCCCGTGCACAAAAATATTTATAGCAGCTCTTTTTGTGGTAGCAAAGAATTGGAAATTGAGAGAATGCCCATCCGCTGGGGAATGGCTGAACAAGTTATGGTATATGAATGTAATGGAATACTACTGTTCTGTAAGAAGTGATGAGCAGGCAGAGTTCAGAAAAACCTGGAAAGACTTAAATGAACTGATGCAGAACCAAGAGAACACCATACACAGTAACAGCAACATTGTATGATGATCAACTGTGATAGACTTAGCTCTTCTCAGCAATACAATGATCCAAGACAATTCCAAAGAACTCATGGCAGAAAATGTTCTCCATGTCCAGAAAAAAAGAACTATGGACTCTGAATGCAGATTGAATAATACTATTTCTACTTTTGTTTTTGTTTTTTCTTTATTGAGGTTTTTGCCTTTTGTTCTGATTCTTCTTTCACGGCATGACTAATGCAGAAATATGTTTAATGTGATTGTACACACATAACCTATATCAGATTGCTTTCTGTCTGGGGGAAGGGAGGGAGGAAGAACAATTTGGAACTAAAAATTTTATGAAAACAAATGTTAAAAACTATCTTTGGAGGCAGCTAGGTGGCACAGTGGATAAAGCACCGACCCTGGATTCAGGAGGACCTGAGTTCAAATCCAGCCTCAGACGCTTGACACTTAGTAGCTGTGGAACCCTGGGCAAGTCACTTAACCTCCATTGCCCTGCCAAAAAAAAAGAAAGAAAGAAAAAAAGAAAAAAAAAACTATCTTTATATGGAACTGGAAAATAATAAAATACTTTTATGAGAAAAATTTTTAAATAAAATAAAATAACACCTCAGATCAAATTTTGGGGCAGCAGAGCCAACAAAAGGTCAGAGAGACATTTTTCCAGCCTAAGACAACTTAGGAAGTCCACAGGAGTTGCGTATAATACCATAGTGGGTGAACACCCAGAGCATGACAGGAACACCATCATTGGGTCTGGGAAACAGCCTTGACAGCAGCAGACTCAGGAGCATTCAACCCAAAGACAGACAATTGATCAGAAAAAAAGATGGCAAGGGACCTTTTGTTGGCACTGTGTGTAGCTGGTACTGATTGGTAACTCTATTGCCCATAAGAAGTTCTGGGTTGAAGTTCTAGAGTGAGAGGAGTGCTAGTACTTGCAACTGCAGGAGACCAGGGGCCTTTCCTGAGTAAAAGCCAGAGTACAGAGCAGGAGAACAGTGACACTTCTCCCACAAAAATACCACCTTCCATGCACAAAAAACTTGCAGAAGCCCAAAACTAGTTCTGAAAATAGCAGCACAAAAAAGCCTAAAGCTTGGGACAGTGTCTCTCCACCCCCCCCCCCACCACCACCCTGGTTAGCAGAGCTCAACTCAACTTTAACATACTGTTTAAAGTGAAGAAATAGGCTGAGAAAATGAGCAGAATAATAAAAAAAGAATTTGACCATATATGGTGGCAGGGAAGACCAAGACATAAACTTAGAGAAGACGACAATATGAAAACAACTGTAAGCAAAGCCTTAATGAAAAATGCCTATTGGACCCAAGCAAGAATTTCTAGAAGAATATATGAAAGAGGGGGCAGCAAGGTGGCGCAGTGGATAAAGCACCAGCTCTGGATTCAGGAGGACCTGAGTTCAAACCCAGCCTCGGATACTTGACACTTACTAGCTGTGTGTCCCTGGGCAAGTCACTTAACCCTCATTGCCTCACCAAAAAACAAAAAAGAATACATGAAAGAGATGAGTGGTAGAGGAAAATTTGGAAAAATAAATGAGTCTGGAGGCAGCTAAGTGGCATAGTAGATAAAGCACCAGCCCTGGATTCAGGAGGACCTGAGTTCAAATCTGGTCTCAGACACTTCACACTTACTAGCTGTGTGACCCTGGGCAAGTCACTTAACCCTCATTCACACACACACACACACACACACACACACATCTAAAAATAAATGAGTCTTTCACAGCATGACTAATGCAGAAATATGTTTAATGTGATTATACATATATAACTTATATCAGATTGCTTGCTGTCTTGGGGAGGGGGGAGGGTGGGAGAAAAATTTGAACTAGAAATCTTATAAAAACAAATGTTGAAAGAAACCCAAATGTTGAAAACTATCTCTACATGTAACTAGAAAATAATAAGATACTTTTATGATAAAAAAATAAATGAGTGATACAAGAAAATTATGAAGAAAATTAACAACTTGGTGAAAGAGACACCAAAAAAATTATTGAGGAAAATAACGCCTTAAAAACAGAATTGTTTTTTAATGGTAAAAGAGACAAAAAATTCATTGAAGAAAAGAATTTGAAAAGCAGAATAGGCCAAATGGAAAAACAAATATAAAAGCTCACTGAAGAAAATAATTCCTTAAAAATTAGAATTGGACAACTGGAAGCTAACAACTTGATGAGACTTCAAGAAACAATAAAACAAAGTCAAAATAATGGGGGGGGGTGTAGAAGAAATGAGAAATATTGCATAGGAAAAACAACTGACCTGAAAAGTAGATAGAGGAGACATAATTGAAGAATTATTGGGGGACAGGTAGGTGGCACAGGGGAAAAAATAGACATAAACCTGCTCCTTCTTATATGAGGTATGGCTTTACTGGGGGCCATCTCCAGGCATCTTGAAGTATATCTTGCCACTGTACCTGGCTGGCTCCAGAGGAGAGAGTGAGGCTGGTGACTTTGCACAGCTCTGCTTCTCTTAAATCCAATTCACTGCAAGTCATGACATCACCTCTAGATGTCATGGTCCTCTTCAAGAATGAAGGAACAACAACAACAACATGGTGGTTACTGCTATGTTTTCTTTATGCAAATGCAACACTGACCAGCCTAGCCCCCATTGCTTGAAGGCTAGGTATGTTACATTTCAGCACTTCTCCAGGGTTCTCCAGGTTCTTTAAGGGGATTTGGGGGAGAAGCGGGGTATTAAATTTGTCTGCAAATGGCTCCAGCCCCCACTGATGGTGTTTGAGTAGGGTAAGGGAGTTAATCCTGCATCTCACCCTAAGAAGTTGTAGGGCATTTTGCTTCCACAAAGATAAGCAGCCTAGGTAGGTTTAAATGAAAAAGAAGGATGTGAACATTTCAATTAGATAGTAGCAATCTAGTGATTCCAGATTTCTCATAATAAAAATATCAATTGATTAATATCAGTATTCAGTAATATAGAATTGTCTATCAATACTTGTACAGTATTCGATAATACAAAAAGTATCAGTTGTGGAGGTAGTAGATTTTGAGTTTGGGGGAACCAGCTCACCAGGAAAAATAACCTTAGAGGTCAAAGAAACAGAGCTCCCTAGTTGTATAAATAGAGACTTTCAGACTGGCAGAGACAAAATGAACCATCCTGATTTCTATCTTGAGAGAGGCTTTTTTTTTTTTTAAGATTTCCTGAATGTTTTGCATGATTACACATGTATAAGTTATATGACATTGCTTGTGTTCTTAAGGGTGACGGGTGAGCAGGGAGGGAGGAAGAGAATTTGGAACACAGTTTTTAAAAATGGATGTTAATATTATTTCTTTTGTTTTGGGTGCTGTTGTTTTTCTATTCTGAGGTTTTTCATCATTGCTCTGATTTTTCTCTTATAACATGACTAATGCAGAAATATGTTTAATGTTATTATGTGTGTGTGTGTGTGTGTGTGTGTGTGTGTATATATATATATATATATATAAAACCTATATCAGATTACCTGCTGTCTAGGGAAGGGGGGAGGGAGGGAGAAAAATCTGAAATTGGAAAGCTTGTATAAACAAAAGTTGAGAACTATCTTTACATGTATCAGGAAAAAAATTAAATACTTTATTTTTTTTAAATGGATGTTAAAATTGTTTTTACATGTAATTGGGGGGAAAATAAAATTCAGTAAAGACCTAAAAAGGAAAACAAAAAGATTTCCTGTCAGGATATCTGATAAGATTACCTACAGAGAAAATGTCATGGGGTACAGAGCGTCCCAGAAGTTCTCTGGGGCACACCAAGGAATCTTCTCCTTGAGAAACTAAACCAGAGGACAGATAACACCTAGAGAGATAAACTGAACCCAATCTGACTGAGCTAGTTTGGGATTCCTACCTTTCATTCTGGTCTCCCTTACCCTGGGGAGATAAATTTGGGTGTGGCTGCGGCCTTTGTGTTCTGAAGAGGGATCTGTAGCCACCCCTCACCCAATTCCTTTAGTCACTACCAGTGGGGGATGGTCCTCCACTCCTCACCCAATTCCCCCAGCTACCACCAGTGGGGGATGGTCCTCTCTCACTAAAGGAACTTTTCACGGGCAGATGGGCCACCCCCATCAGTCCTCTATAAAAGTACCTTCCAGTCTCCTGTTCGAGGAGATTTGGTACCTCTGAGCCATGTGCTTTATGCCAAATCTCCCCATGAAAAGTCCAAGGATTTCTTTCATGGTTTCCCTCCCCCCACCCTTCCCTTCCCTTGCTCCTAAATAAACTATCACCTTATTCTAACTAAGTTTTGTGTGCAAGAGGGTGTAATTCTTTAAAGAGGAATTCCTAAGAACCCCATCTCCTACTCCCACCTACCCGTACCCCATTTTCCCACCATATCAAAAACATCCCCTTGGAACAAACCTGATCTTTGGCAACTCCTGAGACCCCAAGGTGAACAAGTTCTAACCCCCAAATTAACACATTTTCTACCTGAAATCCTATTTCTGTTACTCAACCTTCCAAGTAAGTAAGGTAGCTAAGCAGATTCATGTAATGTCACCCTAAAAATCCTATATATGTATTGTATATTTTCCTTTGTTCAGGGCGTTGCTATCCACTTGGAAACTTCCTATCGATTGATACTAATTAAAACTTTTTTATCTTCTAGCCTTGCCTCTTGATTTATTCACTTCTAATCTAAAGGACCAAGGTGAAAGGAAGATCTTAGGACTTCCGGGTTTGAGGAATTCTCCACACTATTTAAATAGTCAAGTGATCAACTGATAAAAGATTTTATGCCCAAAGGGCTATAAAACTGTGCATACCCTTTGACCTAATGATACTCCTTGGTCTGTGTCCCAAAGAGATCAAAGTAAAGAGAAAAGGGCCTATTTGTACAAAAATATTTATAGTAGCTCTTCTTGAGGTAGCAAAAAATTGGAAATTGAGAGATGCCCATCCATTGGGTAATGGCTGAACAAGTTGTGGTATAAGATTGTGAGGCAATGTTGTTATTTGGTCATTTCAGTCATGTCTGACTCTTCATGAACCCATTTGGCAAAAATACTGGAGTGATTTGCCATTTCCTTCTCCAGCTTATTTTACAGATCAGGAAACTGAGACAAATCAGGTTAAGTGACTTGCCCCGGGTTATATGGCTAGTAAGTGTCTAAGGCCAGATTTGAACTCAGGAGAATGAGGCTTCCTGACTCCAGGAAAACAGGGTACACAGTAATAGCAATATTGTATAATGACCAACTTTGAAAGACTTAGCTACTCTGATCATGACTAGGATCCAAGATAATTCCAAAAGACCCATGATGAAAAATGCTATCCACCTCCAGAGAGATAACTGATTAACTGCTATGAGATCTCATAGTCTAGGGTATCTAATAATTGAAAAATCCCAGGCAGAGAATCTCTCCAGAGTTCCCTGCAAAAGCAAAGGGTCTGGGGCGGCTAGGTGGCGCAGTGGATAGAGCACTGGCCCTGGATTCAGGAGGACCTGAGTTCAAATCTGGCCTCAGGCACTTAACACTTACTAGCTGTGTGACCCTGGGCAAATCACTTAACCCCAATTGCCCCCCCACCAAAAAAAGCAAAAGGTCCAATTTTATCCCAAACAAGGACCCACATTAATGCTGACCACTCTGGTCTCTACTTCCTGAAGGTCAGATATGTTACATTTCATCTCTCTCCTAGGATTCCCTAGGACCTTTAAGAGGGATTGAGGAGAAGTGTCTAAATTCTCTGCCACTGGCTCCAAACCCCACTGATTGCGTTTCCTCAAGTGCATGAGGGGACCCTTTGCACCCCAGTTCCATTTAACCACTAACAATAAAAATATCTTTTATAAAAAATAAATATTTATTTCAAAAGTTTAATTCCAAAATATGCATACTTACTCCCCCAACACATAGGAGACATAATTCCTTCTCCCCTTTTCCCTATACCACCTCGGACTCTGGGGAGGGAAAGGGGATTAAGTTCATAACTTAGCTCAGTTTCTACAGAGCACAGTCCCAAGTTCCAAGTCCAAATCTCCCCCTCAGATCTGAGTCCCAGCCACCCTGGTTTCTCAAGGTTTTTCTGTCAGGCTGATTGACTGCAATATGATGCCTGAAATTCTGGCTCCAAGGTCACCACGACCAAACTCCCAGGTCTGGTGAGCACCTGAAAGAAAGAAGCACAAACAAAGCAAAGCAAACTCATTGGAACCAAAGATAAAAGAGATGGTAGACTCCCACTCTGGTTCATTCATGACGCTTGCCCTATGGGTATGGGCACAATAGGAAAGAGGCCCTGTGAAAGAGACTCTTCTAGCCAGTTTTTTAAATCCACACTGTTTTGGCTAAACAGCCACTCAGAGGAGGTTACTCCCACCCTTCTGATAGGAAAATACAGGATTCAGGTTGTCTCCATGTTGGGAGACCTGGGCATGCACAGGGCAAGTCCCTTAAACAAGCATTTAAATTAACTAGTACTGATTTTATATAATGAAAATAAAAGCCTCTGGGTTTGAATCCTAAGTGCCTGCAAATAGTTAACATTCAGATCATAAATTACAACCTATGACAATGTTTATTATTAATCCAATTGAAATTTTTAAAGATTTTTGTGGAACACACACACACACAAAAAGAAAACGTAAGTAGAACTTTATTTTCTGCAATGACATTCTTAGAAAAAGTCCAAGAGGAAAAAAATTTTAATGAACCTCCCTTCTAGTGGTGAAAATTAGCTTTATTACTTTAATAAGATAGTAGGGGGGCAGCTAGGTGGTGCAGTGAATAGAGCACACTTACTAGCTGTGTGTGCCTGGGCAAGTCACTTAACCCCCATTTCATTGTAAACCTCCATTTTGTAATTGAGTTGTTCTGAGTAAGGTGTTTTGTAAAAGTTGTTTACCAGTAATAAGATAAGCACTTATAACATATGTTATATGATATAGTGTTTAAAAAAAAGTGTGTGTGTGTGTCTAAAAGAGAACTATCCCCACAGAAACAGAGTAAGCTTACAGGACCAGAGTGAAGCACAGTTAGGTAGACTGCCCTCCACAGACAGAGTAAGAGCCACCAGAAAACTGTCCCTTGCAAAAACAGAATGAAACAGAGATCTCTCCCACAGCTCAGAGTGAGGCACAGTTCTATAAGGCAAGCATGTGGTTATTATTATTCTAATCAGAAAAACAAAGCATACATGCATGGGAGCTTCTCAAAAAGAGGAGAATGTTCTAACTCAGGGAAGGGGGTTATTTAAAAATTTGAGCCAGGTAATTTTTTTTGGGGGGGGGGTGGGGGGGCAGGGTTCTGCAGTCTTTTGGACAGTTAAGTTTTATGGCTTCATTGTTTTGTCAGTCAGGTCAGATGTCTGATTAATTCCCTGCTTTCTAGTTTGCAATAGGATGTTCTTCCTTCCATTTGCACAACACAAATCAGCCTGACAGTTAAAACCTTGAAAACAAATAATGTGACAAGGAGATGTAAAGTAGGGGGTCTTTGCAGATAAATATATTTTTTGGAATGTCCATAAACCCCAAATAGCTCAGGAGTGTTAGAGAAGTGAGACGGAGAGTCTCCAGCACTCTAGAAGATAAGGATATCTATGGAAGAACCATAAACCACCAAATGGCTCAGGGGGGGATGTCTCTGCATATAAGGATATCCTTGAAAAGACCATAAATTCCCAAATGGTTCAAGGTCTGCTTCAAAGCTGGTATGTCTTTATTGGCCTGAGGATTTTTTCTAATTGCATATCCTGCCAGGTCCAGTCTTTGTCACTACAAAGGATTTTTCCATTTTCTACATGTATTTGTAAACAACTGAAAAGCATAGGTGGACCCTCTGGCAGGACATGCTACCGACATGCTACCATTAGAAAGATATTTTAAACAACTTAATCAGTAGCTGATAAATCAACTACCAATCAAATTATGTGGTAAACAAATTAGGAACATCCATAGCTGAAACTATAAGAAACCCACTTGAGGCTCTGACATTTGCCTGCTCCTAAATGGAGATTGGAACAAGTCCCTGAGTTCCCCATCACCATCTAAGACTGGAGCATGGCTGGCCAAAAGGAGCCATATGGTGAGCTCCAGGAAAGACGATGACCAGGACTTCTAAGACTGTGGCTTGTTCTGGGGGGAAGGGGGGAACTGGGGGGGCTGATGTTTGTATTGTTAAAATATTGTTTAGCATATTGATTAGCAGTTTGTATGCATTAAGAAATGTTAAGTTGGGGGGGAGGGGGGCAGCTAGGTGGCGCAGTAGATAAAGCACAGCTCTGGATTCAGGAAGACCTGAGTTCAAATCTGTCCTCAGACAGTTAACACTTACTAGCTGTGTGACCCTGGGCAAGTCACTTAACCCCAATTGCATCACCAAAAAAAAAAGAAGTGTTGGGGGGGAGGCGGGCAGCTAGGTGGCACAATGGATAAAACACAGCTCTGGATTCAGGAGGACCTGAGTTCAAATTTGGCCTCAGAAACTTGACACTTACTAGTTGTGTGACCCTGGGCAAGTCACTCAACTCTCATTGCACCCCCTCCCCCCCCAAAAAAGAAGTGATAAGTCAGAACTCAAGATGGTGTTAGCCACTGGCTTCATCCAGTGGCTCTGGAATTCAGCCTCAGGGGTGCAGTGACAACCCTAAGAACTGGGGCACTATCTGCATAATTTCCAAACTAAATTACAGTTGTTACCAGGAAATAGCTAAGAGAACTCAGCCACTCCCTAAACTGCCAGTGGGCCTTAGCCATAAACTTTCAAACAATTACTATTGTAATGGACCATGGGAAGCCTCTCTTCCTTCAGTCCTAATGTCTACTGTGAAAGCTTTGGAGTCTGGTCTTGCTGGTAAGAGTTCAAATGAGGCTATGACAAGTTCTGGGAAAAAGCCAGTTACACCAGCACCTCCCATGAAAAAGTGGGAACTGTCAAAGGATCAAACATATTTGTGATATGGACATAGGAAGATGGACATACAGATGCTGAGAGATTGTGTTTTTTGGGGACTGACTTGAAGGCACCAGCTCAGCTGCAGAGGCATCATGGAAGATTATGCAGAGATATTTTACCTTGGGGCAGGGAGGTTGGGGAGAAACATATATCCTAATACATGATAAATACACTGGAAAAAAAAAAGAAGTGTTCAGTCTAGCTAGTGTTTAGCACTAGTATGCACATATAATGGTAAATCCACTATAAGTGTACACTACATTTTACACCCCTTTAATTTCAGAAACAGAAGGCTATATTGCATTTCAAGATTTTAGAATTAGAACTGAAGGAATCTCTGAGGCCATCTCATCTAATCCCTTCATTTTACCAATGAGGAAACAGGCTCAGGAGGATAAGACACCTCATTATACAGGTAGTAAATATCAGAATGGGAGATTTTAATTTAGGCCCTCTGACTCCATAGCCTGTGTTCTTTAATAGATAGATGATAGACAGACAGACAGATAGACAGACAGACAGACAGACAGACTGGGGCTTTTCTCCTGTTTGAGCTAACTGGCATGCTGAAGCTCTCTCCCTGCTTTCTCTACCACTCAGCCTAAGACTATAAGTTAGAGAGACATGTGGTCAAAGTTTTTCTGATATAATATTGATAAATTAATATATGCTTACCCAAAACTGGTATCTATAGCAACTAATTTTAAATAGCACACACCTTTATGTCTAAATCATGTACCTACCCATTTTGACCTTATCTTGGTATATGGTGTGATATGTTGATCTATACCTAGTTTCTGCCAGTTTTCCTAGGTTTTGCCAAGTAGTGAGTTCTTCCCCCACCTCCCTCCACCCCTGCCCCCAAGCTTGGATCTTTGTGTTTATCAAACACTAGATTACTATGGTCATTTACAACTATGTATTGTGTACCTAATCCATTCCACTGATCCACCATTCTATTTCTTAACCAGTTCCAGATTGTTTTGAGGATTTCTGATTTGTAATATAGTTTGAGATCTGATATGCTAGGCTATTTTTTATTGATTCCCTTGGTATTCTTGACCTTTTGTTCTTCCAGAAATATTTTGTTGTTTTTTCTACTTCTGTAATTTTTTTTTAATTTGACTGGTATGGCACTGAATAAGTAAATTAATTTAGGTAGAATTGTCATTTTTACTATATTGGTTTGGCCTACCTATGAACAATTAATATTTTTCCAATTGTTTTGTAATTGTGTTCATATAATTCCTGAGTTTGTCTTGGCAGATAGACTCTAAAATATTTTATATTGTCTACAGTTATTTAAAATGGAATTTCTGTATCTCTTGCTGCTGGACTTTGTTGATAATATATAGAAACGTTGATGATTTATTTTATGATATATTTTATATCCTGCTGCTTTCCTAAAGTTGTTAATTATTTCAACTAATTCTTTAGTTGATTCTCAAGAATTCTCCAAGCATACCATCATATCATCTACAAAGAGTGATAGTTTTGTTTCCCTGATCATATTCTTTCCACTGTACCACATTATATCTTGTCAGCCAAGATTAAAGTGTTGGCTGTTTGGGTTGAACTACTACCCCCCCCCCTTTATAAATTTTTGTTACAAAGGAAGGCTCACTGGGTAGGGAGAGAAAAGAGAGGAAAATATTCAGAAATGAATGTGATGAAAAAAACAAAAAACATTATTAATAAGATAAATAAATAACACATTAAAATGTTTTTTTTAAAAAAAACAAGGAAAGGAAGGAAAGGTCAGTCAGAACATGTGCCCTGCTTTAAGAAAAACTGAGGGGGCAGCTAGGTGGCGCAGTGGATAAAGCACCAGCCCTGGATTCAGGAGGACCTGAGTTCAAATCTGACCTCAGACACTTGACACTTACTAGCTGTGTGACCCTGGGCAAGTCACTTAACCCCCATTGCCCCACCAAAAAACCAAAAAACAAACAAAACAAAAAAAAAGCTGATATACACACATAGAAGTCAAAATCTACTATTCTATATAACAAGTTTTCTTCATATCATAAAATAGTCTTAGATTTTTTTATTAAATAGCTAGCTAGTTGTTTAATAATAAGCCAACTTTACTGGAATCTTTTAAGAATAATTTAACATATATAACAGAAAGTTGAACTGGACAATCTTTTTTTTGTGTGTGTGAGGCAACTGGGATTAAGTGACTTGCCCAGGGTCACACAGCTAGTAAGTGTTAAGTGTCTGAGGCCGCATTTGAACTCAGGTCCTCCTGACTCCAGGGCCAGTGCTCTATCCACTGCACCACCTAGCTGCCCCTGGACAATCTTTAAAGCTATCTCCAGCTCCAGCTCTAACAATCTATGACCATGAGTTACCGAAGAGGTATAATTTTCTTTTTTTTTTTTTGAGGTATAATTTTCAATGAAAATATGAGTGATGTGAGCAGAACCAGGAGAACATTTTACACAGCAACAAACATTGTGCTATGATCAACTGTGATAGACAACTTTTCAGCAATACAATGATCCAAGACAACTCCAAAGGACTCATGATGGAAAATGTTCTCCACATCCAGAAAAAGAATTATGGATTCTTAATACAGATTGAACCATACTGTTTCTACTTTTTTTTTTTTAGGTTTTTCCCTTCTGATTCTTCTTTCACAACATGACTAATGCAGAAATATATTTAATGTGATTGTACATATATAACCTATATCAGATTGCTTTTTGTCTTGGTGAATGGGGAGGAAAGGGAGGGAGGGAGAAAAATTTGAAACTAAAAATCTTATGAAAACAAATGTTGAAAACAATCTTTATATGTAACTGGAAAATAATAAAATACTTTTGTGATTGAAAAAAATTTGAACTTCAAAGTTGCTTGAGCCCTTAAAACTCAATAATATAAGGATTCTAATAATCTCATATTTCATACTTTGCTATAGAAATGAAAAAAAGTATTTGAATCTGACGTATTTTTCAAAACCCTGTGAAGATGAGTTCCAGAAAGACATTAGCCAAAAAGAATTTACTAATAGGATCTGACTCAGCATCATCACATCTTTACAAATTATCCAGAAGAACAGATATAGAGCTTAATCTTGTAATCTGCCTGAGTCATCCAATTTTTAGTTGCATTGCATTTGCTTTTGCTTATTTTTGAAGGTCAGGATATTTTTGTGCTTCCCAGGTGATTCATCCCTACTGAAATTTCACAATACTTGCAAAATTTGATTTGCTTAAAATCATCTGTAAATACAAAGATTAAGTTGTGATGCTAAAAGCATCTTAAAGGTAACACTAATTTCAAATTTACCTTTGTTACTACCTATAGAGTTTATATAATACATAGCAAGAAACTTTTTGAGTCAATGAAAAGGGACAAAACAAAAAATAGAAATTAAATGTCTTATCTACCTAAACTTTTTTTTAGTGAGGCAATTGGGGTTAAGTGACTTGCCCAGGGTCACACAGCTAGTAAGTGTTAAATGTCTGAGGTCGGATTTGAACTCAGGTACTCCTGACTCCAGGGCCGGTGCTCTATCCACTGCACCACCTAGCTGCCCCATCTACCTAAACTTTTAGTGCAAATAGCTTTCTAGGGTTGATTGCTCAAAAATTTTAAGAAGCATTTTGAAGTCATAGTGAAGGGGGGTGGGAAATGTCATTTTATAATTGACTCTTAGTTGTGCAGCACTTCAAAAAAAAGATAACACTATCCATAACTCTTAAGTATGTGGCAAGAATTATCCTCTTATTAGGTTGTAAAGTTCTTGGGAAAATGCAAAGTACTGTATAAAAAAGAAATGCTAAAATTACTCTCCAATGAAAGAAAACTTCATTAATGTTCAACCCGACTTTGTTTGTTACTTGATAAAGTTAGATTTTATTTATTTCTTGGTAAATGTTTTGGAACATTTGAAAGAAGTGCAGAGTTAAAGAAAAAGGATATGAAAAAATATACTCAGATCATCAGTTCTAGGGGCCTTTCACTCAAACAATACCAATTATCCTCATGAACACAGTAATAAATACTTTGTTTGACAAAAGAAAAAATTAAAAATATCTCCTAACACATTGTTAAGAACAGCTTTTAGAGGCAGCTAGATGGTACAGTGGATAGAGCACCCGCTCTGGATTCAGGAGTACCTGAGTTCAAATTCGGCCTCAGACACTTAACACTTACTAGCTGTGTGACCCTGGGCAAATCACTTAACCCCAGTTGCCTCACTAAAAAACAACAAAAACAAAAACAAACAGCTTTTAGATATTTTCTTCTGGCCATGCTTAGAAAATATTTTCTTCAAGATACATGTTTACTTGTAAATTAGGATCACTCACTGAAAAAGAGTCTTCTTTTTCGGGATGCAAATGTTTTCCAAATGTGGTAACTTAGAATGAACACTAGGGAATGGGACAATGTGGGGGGAGGGGGGGCGGGACTGGCATATACAAACATACTTGCCCAAAAAAGATTTATTAAATGAATTTTTTTTAATAAGATAGAGATGGAAGTCTCACACTGTGGGCTTCCAAATCTGCCTCCACACTGGGGTAGTGGCAACTCCAAAGTTGATTTGGCAGGGGGCAGGTAGGTGGCTCAGTGGATAAAGTACCAGCCCTGGATTCAGGAGGACCTGAGTTCAAATCCAGCCTCGGACACTTGACACTTACTAGCTGTGTGACCCTGGGCAAGTCACTTAACCCTCATTGTCCTGCCCCCCAAAAAGAGTTGACTTGCTAGCTGTCCCTTTTTGTACAGGCAAAGTTTCAAGTTTGTTAGGGATGTTCCCTCCTTTGGGGGCATTGCAGGAAGGTGACTGGTGGGTGGCAAGGTGTTTTCTATTACCTGTGCTTTTAAATCTGTGTTTTGGAATCTTTGAGTTCAATTCTGTGAAGGAGATAAAAATATAGAATTGGAATGTCTTCGAGTTTATTGAAGGTTGGCCAAGAAGGGGAATGTGGAGAGTCTTATCTATCATCCCAGGTGCTATGGGACTATTTGGGCCTAGGTAGAAACTTACCCTGAAATCATAATTGGAGAAAAAAGGAGAGACCTTTTCAAGGGGGGAGAAAAGGAAATAAAGAAGCAATTTATAGGAATACCAGGCAATTAATATGAGCGTGAGTCTTCCCAAGGAAGACTTGGGTTGTTTTATCAAGTGAAAATAAAATACTTTTTGATAGAGGTCCTTATAGTTTTTTCCTCTTGGGATTCCCTACAGATTCCTTTATGGGGAGAGGGAGAACTCTCTAAGGCTGGGGCTAAAAGTTTTCCTTTCAGGGCAGCTAGGTGGCACGGTGGATAAAGCACTGGCCCTGGATTCAGGAGGACCTGAGTTCAAATCTGGCCTCAGAACATCACATCATTTACTTTAAAAGGGAGTAAACTGAATAAATCAATTACCTACCTACACAAATGAGAGAAGAAAGTGCTTAATTATTAGGATAGCTATGAATTAATATGTATATGTGCCTATATTTTCTCACAAGTAATATCCATTCATTTACATTTCCCAGAGGAAGAATGACACTTGCAGTTGCAAAATTCTAAGAAAATATGTCCTTATACACACCATTAAAAAAAAAGTACGGGGGGGGGGGGGCAGCTAGGTGGTGCAGTGGATAGAGCACCAGCCCTGGAGTTAAGAGTACCTGAGTTCAAATCCGGCCTCAGACACTTAACACTTACTAGCTGTGTGACCCTGGGCAAGTCACTTAACCCCAATTGCCTCACTAAAAAAAAAAAAAAAGTACCAGATACCCCAAACCAGACACTATGAAATAGATCACAGCAGCAGTAGTTTAATAGGATTTATAACAACTTGTGAAAATTTTGAGGCCTGGGACCATAACACCTATGTTTTTATATCACATGCCAACCCCATATAGTACCTAATACACTTTCTTGCATGTGGTAGGTAATGAATAAATATTTGTTTAATTCAGTTAATAGTACTAGGATTAACATATAGAAGAAGAGAAACACTTTTTGAAAAGCATGTACTTTAAATATTAGGGTTTGGGTTTTTTTTTTAATTTTGTTGTCCTTTATTATCTTTCTCTCCTACTGCTCCCCGACTTCAATGGAATGATTTTTTAAAAACATTCAAAACAAATATGCATGGTTCAGGAAAACATATTCCCAAACTGGCCATCTCCAAAAACGTGTCTCATTCTGCATGTTAAGTTCTTTCCCTTTCTGGCAGGAACTGAGTGACATAATTAATCTTCAGTACTCTGGACTCCTGGTTTTATCATTGCAAATCAGATTCCTAAAGTCTTTTAAAGTTCCTTTTATTTATAACACTATTATTATCTAAATTCTTCTCCTCCTTCTGCTCAATTCAATGTATCAGTTCATATAGGCCTTCTCAGTTTCTTCTAAAACTTTCCATTTCGCTACTCCTTTTGTAACAATAGTATTCCACTATACTCATAATGGAATTTGTTTTGTCATTGTCCAACAAAGGTGTAATGCCTTTGTTTCCAGTTTCTGGAGTCTATGAAAAGATGGGCTATAAATATGTTATACATATTGGTCTTTTTCTTCTTTCTTTGATCTCTTTGCGGGGCAAAGGCCTAGAAGTGGCATGGATGAGTGAAAGGGTAAGCACAAGTTAGTAACTTTTGAGCACAATTCAGAATGGCTGTAACAATTCACAGATCCAGCAATAGTACCTGTTTTCCATAGCTCTTCCATTATTTGGTTTTTTTTTCCTTTCTAACCAGATTTGCTAATCTCATGAGTATGAGGTGAAACCTCAGAGTTGCCTTAATTTGAGTTTCTTTAATTATTAGAGGTTTGGAACATTTTTTTCATATGGTTTATCTAAGAAAGCATTAATTCTGTACTCTTCATTTTAGGTATGACTGCCAGAAACAATTTAATTTAGCATTAATCTAAAATCTAAGCCATTTTGGACATGTCTCTAAGCCAGAAATGAGTTTGGATACATTAGGTTAATGTTAAGCCAAATAAAATTATTTCTGGCACGATGGTGTCTAAAAATATCGAGTATAATATTGTTTTTTTCTTCAATAGTTCAATAGTTCTATTAAGACTGAAATTCCTACACCTAATACACCTAAAAGCTAGCAGTAGGCCAAGGACTGCTTCTTTTCAACAGACTTCTGTGCCAACTAAATAGAAATGATAAGCCTTTTAAACCTATTTAGTAACTTTTTTTTTTTTGGTGAGGCAATTGGGGTTAAGTGACTTCCCCGGGGTCACACAGCCAGTAAGTGTTAAGCGTCTGAGGTCGGATTTGAACTCAGGTACTCCTGACTCCAGGGCAGGTGCTCTATTCACTGCGCCATCTAGCTGTATTTAGGAAATTTTTTAGAGGATAGCTGTCCAGCACAGCATTACTACCAAACATTTAGGTTTTGGAATTTTTTGGGTTTTTTGGTTTTTTGGTGGGGCAATGAGGGTTAAGTGACTTGTCCAGGGTCACACAGCTAGTAAGTGTCAAGTGTCTAAGGCCGGATTTGAACTCAGGTCCTCCTGAATTCAGGGCCAGTGCTTCATCCACTGCGCCACATAGCTGCCCCCAAACATTTAGGTTTACAGAATCTGCCCACTTGAGAGAAAGTTCAAATCTGTCAGTACAATAAAAGGTATTTGCCCATGTCTGTTCATGTCTGAATTCATAGCTTCATATTGTGTATGAGGAAATCCTTTTGTCCTTTTATTAGCATTGGGCAATAGATCACCTGTAGTCACTCAATCTGTCTGTGAGCAGGAATGCAATTGTTCCCAGCTCCTCTGTTATTTCACAACCCTGAGGCTCTGTCTAGGGACTCCCCAGCTTGCTAAAAGTAATGGTTAGTACTCTTTTCAGGGTTTGGTAGCTTGTTTTAGGGTCTATGAATCTGTTCTGTGTTTAAAATTGATCTTAAAATCAGTAAGTAGATCCTTCACCATAAAAGGGTGTGTGACCATGAGATCATGAGGATCATCCCCAGAAGTGCCTGGTCTCTTCCTCAAGAGAGATCCCTGCTCATTTTGGAGTACTTGGCCAAAACTGGTCAACAGATCCTCCAGTCTGAGAGTGACTAATCTCAAGATCAGCAGATAATTAGCAATGGGAAATGGAGCTAACACTTTTGTGCCCAGAAAAAAAAAAAAAAGCAAAGCACCAGTATAGACATGGTCTTGGACTCTTGTTGGTTTTGTGAGCTTTGAGGGCAGATGCTGCAGGTGTTATCAACACTAATTATTTGACTTGGGAAAATTTTGTTGTTGTTGTTTGTCCTTCGTGCTCAAAGAGGACAAAAATGACATCATGATGTTGGGATCAATGTACAATGTGTCTGACTGTGGCTGACCTGACCAATATGAACTCAGAAGGCTCTACCACAAGATGGACACAAATAGTCTGTATGAACATTCAGGATGGAGATGTCTCTAAATTTGTGCAGCTCATGTTTCTTCTGAAGTTAGGGGGAACCTTAGAATGAAGAACAGAGCATATAAAAATGTCTCTGTCTCTGAAAAGGCCAACATCTATATCTCCCTCTAGAGAAATTAAATGTGTAAATTCCTGGTCAAAATAATTTGGCTAGAGGGAAGCTAGGTGGCCCAGTGGATGAAGCACCAGCTTTGGATTTAGGAGGACCTGAGTTCAAATTCAGTCTCAGACACCTGGCACTTACTAGCTGTGTGACCCTGGGCAAATCACTTAACCCTCATTGCCCCACCGCACCCCCCAAAAAAGAATACATAAACTAGATTGAGGCAAGAAAAATTATAACTTTCAGAGGGTAGAGCATGGAGCTCTCTAGTGGACAGATGGGAGACTCACCAAGCTAGAAAATCTAAAGAAAGATAATACAAAAGACCAGTTACAGAAGTTTTTCTTGCCTAGAAATATTGTGGGAAATAGAGAACTATTGGCTGGGGCGGGGCAGCTACGTGGCGCAGTGGATAAAGCACCAGCCCTAGATTCAGGAAGACCTAAGTTCAAATCCGGCCTCAGACACTTGACACTTGCGTGACCCTGGGCAAGTCTTTTAACCCCAATTGCCTCACACACCCCCAAAAAAAAGAAGAAGAAGGTGGGGGCAATAAGCTCAAAATGAATAGGGAATCTGAATATTAAAGGCAAAATCAGACAGACAGAATATAATCAGTCCTTTTCACAGATATGACTGGATGACAGGAAGGGGAAGATATCTTAACCAAACAAGAGATAAATGTGATCACAAATGATAAAACAGATAATTTTGGTTACATGGAATTCAAAGCTTTCCCATTATCCAAATCAATGCAACTAGGATAAGAGAGGAAGCTCTCAAATGACAGAAAAATATTTACATCAAATATCTCTAATAAGGATCCAATATTTAATATAAAGAGGGAAGTGACACAAATATATAAGGACGGCAGTCTAATAGAAAAGAGGTCAAAATATTAAAAAAAATAGTTCTCAAAAGAATTTCAAATTATTAATAACCATATAAGATTGCTCCAAGTCACTAATGATGAAAAATACAAATCAGAATGCTCCTATGGTTTCATTTCATACCTAAAAAATTGTCAGAGATAATGAAAAATGAAAATAATTGACATTGGAGAGGCTTCAAGAAGACAGACATAGGGGCAGCTAGGTGGTACGGTGGATAGAGAACCAGCCCTGGAGTCAGGAAGACCTGAGTTCAAATCCAGCCTCAGACACTTGACACTTACTAGCTGTGTGACCTTGGGCAAGTCACTTAACCCCAATTGCCTCACCTTTAAAAAAAAACATTCAGAAGAAGACAGGCATATATACATCATTTGTGGAGGTATGGTTGGTTCAACAATTTGGTCCAAATGATTTGGAATTGTACTTTTTAAAAAGTCACCAAAATCCAGAGATTCCATGATAAGGTACATAACCCAAAGAGGTTTAAGTAAGAAGGAAAGGGCCCATATCACAACAAAAAATGAATTTATATCTACTCTACCTGCTGCTGCCTTGGTTGCTCAAGCCATGATGTTCTGATGAAAGAAAAGAGAATCAACTAACTTTTCTCCTGGAGACTTCTTAACGGTCGATCGGGAAGAAACTTGTGTTGCCTTCCTTTCAGTTTCTTCTTAGCCCAGCAGACCCCTGCACACTTTTATCATGCGTGAGTGCATCTCTATCCACGTTGGCCAGGCTGGTGTCCAGATTGGCAATGCCTGTTGGGAGTTGTACTGCCTGGAACATGGTATCCAGCCTGATGGGCAGATGCCAAGTGACAAGACCATTGGGGGAGGAGATGACTCCTTCAACACCTTCTTCAGTGAAACAGGAGCTGGCAAACATGTTCCCTGTGCTGTGTTTGTAGACCTGGAACCAACTGTTATTGATGAAGTTCGCATTGGAACCTACCACCAGCTCTTCCACCCTGAGCAGCTGATCACGGGCAAGGAAGATGCTGCCAATAATTATGCCCGTGGACACTATACTATTGGCAAGGAAATCATTGACATAGTTTTGGACAGAATTCGGAAGCTTGCTGACCAGTGCACAGGTCTCCAAGGCTTCTTGGTTTTCCACAGCTTTGGTGGTGGGACTGGCTCTGGTTTCACCTCTCTGCTGATGGAATGTCTGTCTGTTGATTATGGCAAGAAGTCCAAGCTGGAGTTCACCATTTATCTGGCCCCACAGGTTTCCACAGCTGTAGTTGAGCCCTACAATTCCATTCTGACCACCCACACCACCCTGGAGCACTCTGATTGTGCCTTCATGGTAGACAATGAGGCCATCTATGATATCTGTTGCAGAAACCTTGATATTGAACGCCCAACCTACACTAATCTGAATTGCCTTATTAGCCAAATTGTGTCCTCCATCACTGCCTCTCTCCGATTTGATGGTGCCCTGAATGTGGATCTGACAGAATTCCAGACCAACCTGGTGCCCTATCACCGTATCCATTTCCCTCTGGCCACATATGCCCCAGTCATCTCTGCTGAGAAAGCCTACCATGAGCAGCTGACTGTAGCAGAGATCACCAATGCTTGCTTTGAGCCTGCCAACCAGATGGTGAAATGTGACCCACGCCATGGTAAATACATGGCTTGCTGCCTGCTCTACCATGGTGATGTGGTTCCCAAAGATGTCAATGCTGCCATTGCCACCATCAAGACAAAGCGTAGCATCCAGTTTGTGGATTGGTGCTCAACTGGCTTCAAGGTTGGCATCAATTATCAGCCTCCCACTGTGGTTCCTGGTGGTGACCTGGCCAAGGTACAGCGCGCTGTGTGCATGTTGAACAACACCACAGCTGTTGCCGAGGTCTGGGCTCGCCTGGACCACAAGTTTGATCTGATGTATGCCAAGCGTGCCTTTGTCCATTGGTATGTGGGGGAGGGCATGGAGGAAGGAGAGTTCTCTGAGGCCCGGGACGATATGGCTGCCCTGGAGAAAGATTATGAGGAGGTTGGAGCAGATAGTGCTGATGGGGAAGAGGAAGGTAAGGAATATTAATTTGTATGTTATCTTTTTCTTTATACTAGGTCTGTCTTTTTTTTTCTGTTCTGTGAAAATGTCCTCTGTGGTCATTAAATGTCAATAAAAGTGTGAGACTTTGAAAAAAAAAAAAAGAAAGAAAAGAGAATCAAAAGAGACAAGACGTCGAAGGAGGAAAAAAAGGCAGCAGATAGACAGACCAGCTGGAGCACCCTGAGTTCCTAAGTCAACCTAATTGATCAGATATTGACCCTCTAGAAAGTTTTTGCCATGAATGGAACAGCCTTGGGGTAAATACCTGCTAGCTCCCCATGGGAGTGACTGGAAGAACCAAAAAAAAAATCTTTGAGGTTTTGCCTTGTCTGCAAAAAAAGGGAGTTGGTTGCCTGGTTTCTGGAAGATTCTATCCATACCAAGTACATGGATGTATTTGTTTTTATTCTTCTCTAATATTATAATTAAAGAATGGTACAGTGTTTTTTGCAGTAGGTCAAAAAAGAGTGGGCAGAGCCAAGATGGTGGAGAGAAGCCAGGAAGTAGCCTGAGCTCTCCCAAGCTTCCCTCAAAACAACATTAAATCAAACCTCTAAACAGATTCTGAACCTAAAGACCCAACAAAAACACAGAGAAACACAATCTTCCAACTTGAGATAATTTAGAAGACTTCAGGGAAGGTCGGTCTCACTTGGGTGAAAGGGGAGTGCAATGCAGCTCAGAACAGTGCAGTGTGGAGGGGGTCTGGGCAAGTCAGCTGAAGGCTTTTGGCTATAGCAAAGACCAGAAACTGAGGCCCCTTGTTCCTGGCTCAGAAGGCTGGTGGCACAGCAGGCTAGTTGGGAGAACTGCTGGTCCTGGTTGAGAGGACAAACAGCCAGATAGAGAACTACCCACTGGACACGTGCAACTATGCCAAGCCATCCCAGCAAAGCGAGCATGTCTAGGGTGGTGTGGTAAAAATTATTTGTGGTAAAGATTAATATGGCAAGTTTTAGCTGAATCATTTGGGAGGGGCCACAGATTACATATGCTACTGAGATCAGAAGGAGATCTCTCCATGAACAGCTTTTGAAGGACTTCCCCTTTTGGGGGAGGAAAGATTGAATGGGATCTGAAGGGAGGCGAGGCACTTCCCATAGGCTAAGCTCTTGAGCACTTCCGGAACGTGGAACTTGCTCTCTGGTGGTTGACTGAGGTCACGGTGATGTCTGAGCAACTTAGACTGGCAGGCTGTTCAGGTTGGTGAGTTACCTACTGAAAACCCTAAATTCCTGTGAACCAGCTTAGGCTAAGTTTAGAGTTAAGAGCATCTATTTGTATTTCTATTTTCCCATTTCCTTATCTTTGATTTTTATTAGTTTTACCTTTGTTGTTTAATCAATTCCCAAGTAATAAAATCTGATCCTTTTGTGAACCAAAGCTTAGAGGCTCCTTTCTTATTGGCCTGGGAGAAATATCTAAAAAGAATAGTTCAGAGGGGAGATTAAACCTAAAAAGGTCTCTCATATTTCTGGGACCCCAATATTAAGGTGTCACCCAAATAATGCTCAGTATATCTAATTTTGGCCCCCACAGAAGTAAGTAATCTATAAGCCACAGAGGCCTCAGAACAGAAAGCCAGTGCAGGCACCTATCCACCAGCACAAGAACCTTGCAACAGTGTCCCCTGTGCCCCAGAAGCAGACCTCTACTTTATTTTGGTCATGGTTTTCAGGTAGTCCAGTGATTTTCAAATTATCTCTCCTGGATCTGTGTTCCAGGTCAGTCGTTTTTCCAAGGAGATATTTCATATTGCCCTCTTTTTCTTATTCAGTTGGATTTGCTTT
The DNA here is from genome assembly GCF_019393635.1 of Dromiciops gliroides. Lineage (NCBI taxonomy): Eukaryota > Metazoa > Chordata > Mammalia > Microbiotheria > Microbiotheriidae > Dromiciops > Dromiciops gliroides. The sequence continues at coordinate 294,473,907 of NC_057864.1, read as the reverse complement.
ACTGGGTCTTGGTTTCTCATAAAGTCATAAGCTTCCATTTGTTCAATCCTAATTCTTAGGAAATTATTTTCTTGAGAGAGTTTTTCTATCACCTTTCCCATTTGACTTTTCAAACTGTTAACTTTTTTCTCATGACTTTCCTGCATTGCTCTCATTTCTCTTTCCATTCTTTCCTCCATCTCTCTAAATCTTCCTTCTATCTCTCCTACTTTCTCTTCAAGGTCCCTTTTGAGTTCTTCCATGGCCTGAGACCAATTCATATTTTTCTTGGAAGCTTTGGATGTTGGAGCTTTGACTTTGTTATTATCTTCTTCTTCTGAGGGTGTATTCTGATCTTCCTTTCCCCCAAAGAAGTTTTCGATGGTCTGCTGCTTTCTCTGCCTGCTCACTTGACACTTACTGGCTGTGTGACCCTGGGCAAGTCACTTAACTCTCATTTCCCCTCAAAACCAAAACAAAACAAACAAACAAACAAAAAAAAAATATATATATATGAATATATATACACAGATATATATGTGTATATACGTAAATATATGTATATATACACATTAGTGGGGGACCTCAACCTTCCCCTCTCAGAACTAGATAAATCTAACCACAAAATTAATAAGAAAGAAGTTAAGGAGGTGAATACAACTTTAGAAAAGTTAGATATGATAGACCTCTGGAGAAAATTGAATGGGAAAAGGAATATATCTTTTTCTCAGTGGTACATGGCAAATACACAAAAATTGACCATAGGACATAAAAACCCCACAATAAGATGCAGAAAGGCAGAAATAGTAGTTGCATCCTTCTCAGATCAAGATGCAATAAGAATTATGTGTAATAAAGGGCCATGGAAAATTAGACCAAAAATGAATTGGAAACTAAATAATCTCATCCTAAAGAATGAGTGAGTCAAACAACAAATCATAGACACAATCAGTAACTTCATCCAAGAGAATAACAATAATGAGACAACATACAAAAACTTATGTGATACAGCCAAAGCAGTTCTTAGGAGAAATTTTATATCTCTAAATGCATATATGAATAAAATATAGAAAGAGATCAATGAATTGGTTATGCAACTAAAAAAGCTAGAAGAACAAATTAAAAATCCCCAATCAAACACCAAATTAGAAATTCTCAAAATTAAAGGTGAGATTAATAAAATTGAAAGTAAGAAAACTATAGCCTTCTTTCTTTTCCTTCACCCCAGACAGTGGCAGCATGGGTAAGTGCCATGGTCTTCATAGAGCTAGAAAGCTCCGCAGCCACAGAAGAGACCAAAAGTGGCATGACAAACAATACAAGAAAGCTCATTTGGGCACTGCCTTGAAGGCCAACCCATTTGGAGGAGCATCTCATGCAAAAAGGATTATCTTGGAGAAAGTTGGTGTTGAAGCCAAGCAGCTCAATTCTCCCATCAGGAAGTGTGTTAGAGTCCAGCTGATTAAAAATGACAAAAAAATCACTGCCTTTGTTTCCAATGATGTTTGCTTGAACTTTATTGAGGAAAAAGATGAAGTTTTGGTTGCTGGATTTGGTCGAAAAGGTCATGCTGTTGGTGATATTCCTGGAGTCTGCTTCAAGGTTGTGAAAGTTGCAAACATTTCTCTTCTGGCCTTGTACAAAGGCAAGAAGGAAAGACCAAGATCATAAAAATTGCATGGTGTCTTTGTCATAGTAAACAATTTTACACAACAACTAAAAAAAGAAGAAAAAGAAAACTATAGAATTAATAAATAAAACTAAGAGCTGGTTCTGTGGGGAAAAAAAAACAATAAAATAGATAGACCTTTGATTAATTGGATTTAAAAAAAGAAAGAAGAAAACCAAATTACCAGCATCCAAAATGAAAAGGGTGAACTCACCACCAATGAAGAAAAAATTAAAACAATAATTAGGACCTATTTTACCCAACTAAATGGCAATAAATTTGACAACCTACATGAAATGGATAAATATTTACAAAAATATAAACTGCCCACATTAACAGAAGAGGAAATAAAATCCTTAAATAGGCCTGTTTCAGAAAAAGAAATTGAACAAGCCATCAATGAACTCCCTAAAAAAAAATCCCCAGGGCCAGAAGGGTTTACAGGTGAATTCTACCAAACATTTAAAAAACAATTAATTCCAATACTACACAAACTATTTGGAAAAATAGATGAAGAAGGAGTTCTACCAAATTCCTTTTATGACACAAATATGGTGTTGATACCTAAACCAGGCAGAGACAAAACAGAGAAAGAAAAATATAGACCAATTTCCTTAATGAATATCAATACAAAAATCTTAAATAAAATATTAGCAAGGTCATTACAGTAAATCATCAACAGGATGATACACTAATGACCAGGTGGGATTTATACCAGGAATGCAATGCTGGTTCAACATTAGGAAAACTATCAACATAATCAACCACATCAATAACAAAACTAATCAAAATCATATGATTATCTCAAAAGATGCAGAGAAAGCTTTTTTTTTCTTTTCAGGGCAATGAGGGCTAAGTGACTTGCCCAGGGTCACACAGCTAGTAAGTGTCAAGAGGCTGGATTTGAACTCAGGTACTCCTGACTCCAGGGCCAGTGCTCTATCCACTGCGCCATCTAGGTGCCCATGCAGAAAAAGCTTTTGACAAAATACAGCATTCGTTCCTATTAGAAACACTAGAGGGGCAGCTAGATGGCGCAGTGGATAGAGCACCGGCCCTGGAGTCAGGAGGACCTGAGTTCAAATCCGGCCTCAGACACTTAACACTTACTAGCTGTGTGACCATGGGCAAGTCACTTAATTCCAATTGCCTCACTAAAAACAAAACAAAAAAGAAACAGTAGAGAGCATAGGAATAAGTGGAGCTTTCCTTAAAATAATAAGCAGTATCTACCTAAAACCATCAGCAAACATTATATGAAATGGGAATAAATTGGAGGCATTCCCAGTAAGATCAGGGGTGAAACAGGGATGTCCATTATCACCTCTATTATTTAATATTGTACTAGAATTGTTAGCTTTAGCGATAAGAGAAGAAAAAGGAATTAAAGGAACTAGAATAGACAAGGAAGAAACAAAACTATAACTCTCTGCAGATGATATGATGGTATACTTAGAGAATCCAAGAGAATCAACTAAAAAACTACTTGAAACAATTAACAACTTTAGCAAAGTAGCAGGATATAAAATAAATCCACATACATCTTTAGCATTTCTATACATGACCAACAAAGCTTAGCAGAAAGTGTTAGAAAGAGAAATTCCATTTAAAGTAACTGTAGACAATATAAAATACTTGGGAGTCTACCTGCCAAGACAAACCCAGGAACTCTATGAACACAATTACAAAACACTTTTCACACAAATAAAATTGGATCTAAATTATTGGAAAAATATCAATTGCACATGGATAGGCCGAGCTAATATAATAAAAATGATAATTCTACCTAAATTAATGTACTTATTCAGTGCCATACCAATCAGACTACCTAAAAATTATTTTATAAAGTCAGAAAAAAATAATAACAAAATTCATCTGGAAAAAAAAAACGTCAAGAATATCAAGGGAACTGGGGACAGCTAGGTGCCTCAGTGGATAAAGCACCAGCCCTGGATTCAGGAGGACCTGAGTTCAGATCTGGCCTCAGACACTTGACACTTACTAACTGTGTGATCTTGGGTAAGTCACTTACCCCCCATTGCCCTGCAAAAAAAAAAAAAAAAGGAATATCAAGGGAACTAATGAAAAAGAAAAGGCACAGGAAGGTGAGCTAGCCATCCCAAATCTGAAGCTGTACTATAAAGTGTCAGTCATCAAAACTATCTGGTACTGGCTAAGAAATAGAGTGGTGGATCGATGGAATAAGTTAGGCACAGGAGACAGACATAGTAGTAAATGACTATAGTAATCTACTGTTTGATAAACCCAAAGACTCCAGCTTCTGGGATAGAAATTCAGTATTTGACAAAAACTGCTGGGAAAACTGGAAGATAGTATGGCAGAAACCAGGCATAGACCAACATCTTACACTGTATACTAAAATAAGGTCAAAATGGGTACATGAAAAAAAAAAGTGGGTACATGATTTAGACATAAAGGGTGATACTATAGGTAAATTAAGAGAGAAAGGAATGGTTTACCTCTCAGATCTATGAAGAGAAGAACAATTTATGACCAAACAAGAGATAGAGAATATTATGAAATGCAAAATGGAGGATTTTGATTACGTTAAATTAAAAAGGTTGTGTACAAACAGAAGCAATGCAGCCAAAATTAGAAGGGAAGCAGAAAGCTGGAAAACAATTTTTACAGTGTTTCTGATAATGACCTCATTTCTAAAATCTATACTAAATTAAATTTATAAGAATTCAAGTCATTCCCCAATTGAGAAATGGCCAAAGGATATGAACAGGGGGCAGCTAGGTGGCGCAGTGGATAGAGCACCGGCCCTGAAGTCAGGAGAACCTGAGTTCAAATCCGGTCTCAGATACTTAACACTTACTAGCTGTGTGACCCTGGGCGTCACTTAACCCCAATTGCCTCACTTAAAAAAAAATGGAGGATATGAACAGGCAGCTTTCAGATGAAGAAATCAAAGCTATCTATTGCCATATGAAAAACTGCTCTAAATCACTATTGATTAGAGAAGTGCAAATTAAAACCACTCTGAGTTACCTCCTCACACCTATCAGATTGGCTAATATGTCAAAAAAGGGAAAATAAATGTCGGAGAAGCTGTGGAAAAAATTGGAAATCCGCATTATCTTAATCTTCTCCTTAAGGAGGTACATGGAAGGTCTTATCCTAATTTGAACTTTCTGGGATCCTAAGACAACTCCCAAGGCAGGTACCATTTTCCTTGGAGGTGTGTTTTAGGGTTTTACTTGTCAGAAGGTGAACCTAAGGGCACATTTGGCCTTCTCTGAGCATGTTCCTAAAGACATGCTTAAATTTGTCAAACCCAGAGGGTTTCTGTGTTTTTGATATCTCTTTACTTAAGATCTGGTTTCTAGGTATCCTGTCATCTAGGAATATTAATGGCTATTAATGGTTAATGGTCCCTAGTTACTATCTCTCTTGATGGTGAGGGCTGATAGGGACAAACTCCCTTGGTTACTAAAAGAACACAAACCTAAGTTTCTCTGTTAACCCTTTTAGGTACTGTTAATAAGGACTCAAGCCTAAATTTATCTGTCAACCCCTTTTTGCCTTCTCCATCAGTACAGCTTGGTACAGTAGAAAGAGTGCTTGAGCTGGAGTCTGGAGAAACCTGAGTTCAGATTCTGCCTTCCATACTGTTAGTCAACCAACCATCACAACCTCCCTGAGCTTTAATTTCTTTCTCTGTAAAGGGATAGGAAATAGGGATGGAACCTGAGATTTCCTTGACAGAAGGAACTGCAAAAGTCAGACGACACCTTCTCCGAAACTTGTCTTAGGTAGTTTCCAAGAGCACTGAAAGGTTAAGGGACTTACTTGCCTGGAGACACAGCCCATCAATTTGAGAGCAAGGTTTCTTAACCCAGGATCTGAACTTATTTTTTTGTTTGTTTGGTTTTTTAGGTTTTCTTCCAGGCAATGGGGGTTAAGTGACTTGCCCAAGGTCACACAGCTAGTAAGTGTCAAGTGTCTGAGGTTGAATTTGAACTCAGGTCCTCCTGAATCCAGGGCCAGTGCTTTATCCACTGCACCACCTAGCTGCCCCTGAACTTATTTTTTTGAAATACTTTCAAAAAACATTTTGATAACTTTACTTGAATACAATTGGTTTTCTTTGTAATCTTATGTATTTTTAAAACATTATTCTGAGAAGGGGTCCATAGGTTTTAACAGACCACTACTCCCCGTGGCTCTTCAAACTACTGGCACTGGTGTTCCCTGTTGTTCCTGGAACATGACACTCCACCTGCAACCTCCAACCATTTTCCCTGGCTGTTGCCCAAGTCTGGAACACTCTCCCTACTCATCTGTACCTCCTAGCTTCAGAACTTGAAATCTCAGCTGAAGTTCTACCTTTGGCATAAAGCCTTCCCCATTTCTTTTTAATCTTAGTGCCTTTCCTCTGAGATTACTCGCAATTTATCCTGGATATATCTTGTTTGTAAATGGTTTGTTTATATATTGATTCCCCCATCAGACTATGAGCTTCTTGAGAGCAAGGACTATTTTATTTTATTTTTTTGCCGATCTTTGCATTTCCAGCCTTGCACACAGTAAGGGCTTAATAAATACTAGTTCACTGAAGGACACAAAAAAAAAGGTTACTAACCTGTACGAGAGAGGCAGATCTATGAACCCAGATCTTCCTCACTCGCACCAAGGCACATAACCTATCTGTAATATGGAGATAATATTAGCTCTAGTCTTTTCCTTGTAGGATTAAAGCTCTAAGGTAGGGTAGTTGAGGAGATAAAGTATGTCAAGCCTTTAGGAAACTTTAAAGCTTAAGTAAATTTCAGCTATTATCCTTCCTTTGTTTACAGATAAACTGAGACCTTTTGACTTTCCCTCCCCAAAAAAAACGTGAGAGTGGTTCTGGTGGAGCAAGAATACACACAATTAACTATTTGGTGGATGAGGCCCTTTCCCAACTTTCCCCACCCTCCCACATCCTCCTCTCCAAACATCTCCATTTTCTATACTTCGATCTGGGACCAGGTAGTCCCTTCAGGGTGGATTGTAAACTGTATCTTTGTGTATCTATCACCTAGCCTAAGGCCTGCCCCGGGTGCTGGCAGTGCTTTGAAGCTTGCTGAAGAGCTGATTTATTGATAAACTAGGGAGTTCCAGCAAAAGTTGTCTGTTTCCTTTTCAAAGAGGAGCAGGTAGTCCTTATGCTTTGGCAGCTAAGTGGCGCAGTGGATAGAGCACCGGCCCTGGAGTCAGGAGGACCTGAGTTCAAATCCGACCTAAGACACTTAATACTTACTAGCTGTGTGACCCTGGGCAAGTCACTTAACTCCAATTGCCTCACCCAAAAAAAAAAAAGTAATGGGATTATTAAATTTCTTAATGGATCAATAAACCTCTGTTAAGCTCCAACCGGCTGTGGATTGAGTACAATGCTGGGAGTCAGGAAGATTCCTCTTCCTGAGTTAAAATGTGGCCTCTGACAGTATCCGTGTGACCCTGGACAAGTCACTTAACCCTGTTTGCCTCAGTTTCCTCATCTGGAAAATGAGCTGTAGAAGGAAATGGCAAACCATTCCGGTATCTTTGCCAAGAAAATCCCCAAACGGGTCACAGAGTCAGACACGACTGAACCGACGAAACACAAGCAAAATGCGCCAGGCAATGTTAGGATTTTTGAGAGATAGAGGGATAAAATGAGGTTCCTCCAGGGAAATCCACAAAACATGTAGGAGCAGATGACTAGTGAGAGCAAAAGTCAGAAAGATAAGGGAACGAGATTCCTCTCCCTAGTCAGCGAGATAAAGCTTGAAAAGAGCCTTGGCCAACTCGCAGGACGATGCCCACATCTAAGATGGCGGCCAAGCGGGGCCGAAGCCCGCCTTCAGTATGGGCCATGCCCATACTTAAGATGGCTACCGTGGTGGGACTACACCTCAGTACCTTCCTGAGGAAGTGCCCGTTCCCAAGATGGCGGCCGGAGACTACGGTGGCAATACTGCCGCTAGCCTTTAACCCGGCGACTCGGCCTGCGGATAGGGGCGGGAGGAGGAGGAGCCAGAAGGGGAGGTCAGAGGCGGAGTGGGGCGGGCCGGGGCGAGGAGGGACGGGGCGGGGCAGGACGAGTGTGGGGCGGCTGATGTGTCGGTCAGTTCTGAGGCACCGGCTTGCCCCATCCTCTCTCCGTCTCGTCTGGGACTCATCCCTTTCCTCCCGAAGACGTCATGACATCCCCAAAGGACTGCCTCACCGACAGTGAGTCCGAGGATGCGTTGCACAGCACCCCCTTACTGCAGAAGCCCCCGCGGGATGTCCCAGGTGAGCGGGGCTGCAAAGCCGGGAGAGAGACCCGGCTAGAGCCCCCTCTCCTCAACCGGGATGTGACGGAGAAGGGAGGGGAAGGAGTGGAGGACGAAGGGGGGCTTCATAGGCCCTTTCGCCTACGGAGTCATACACACCCCCTTTACCTCCGTCACCCCACTTCCTGTCCCAGGAAGCGCCCCAAACCCACTTCCCTGGATGGCTAGGATGTGTGGGACTGGGGCTGCAGAACTTGAAATTGACCGCTCTCCTTCCTCCACCCCCCCCCCACCCCTTCCAGCCCGCTCTGGGATTGGTGGCTTTGCCACCGCTGGTGCGGGACAGGTGCGGGACAGATGGGGGCAAGCAGAGAGCTCCATTGGTCCCTAAGATTCAGTCTGTTTCCGTGCTGAGTGATCCAGGCACTTAGGATAGCCTCGTGACCCAAGGATAGAATCTGTTATTGCTCCTCTTCCTTTTCCTATGTGCAAAAGGATAATTGTGGTCAGGCAGCTGATGGGGGGGGGGGGTGTTTGGATATAGTCGTCCTACATTTGAGCACTTAAAATGTGGGGGAGGGGCATGTATAAATGTACATGTAAGCATTTTTAAATTATTTTGAATTGTGGGGAAATGTATTATATAATGTTGCTGCCCCAACAGCCTGTGATTTACTAAAGTAAAGAAGCAGTTCTCTGACACTAGCTGTGTGACCTAGGCCAAGTCTCTTAACCGAGGCCTGCCTCCGTTTACCCAGATGTAAAATGAGCACCTACTTCCCAGCTTTGCTGTGAGGATCAAAAGAGACAATAGTTGTAAATCGATTGCCTGGCACGAGTAAGATGCCATTTAAATGCTAGCTGTTATGTTAGCTAGGTGGCAAAGTAGATAGAGGCTTACTAGTTGTGTGACCCTGGGCTAGTCACTTAACCCTGTTTGTCTCAGTTTCCTCAACTGTAAAATGAGCCAGGGAAGGAAATCGAAAACCTCTGGAGTATCTTTGCCTAGAAAACTCCAAATGAGGTCACGGACTGTGAGACAGAACTGAACATTATCATTCATCATTATATATTATGTGTTTTTTGTTTGTTTTGTGGGGCAATGAGGGTTAAGTGACTTGCCCAGGGCCAGGAAGCTAGTAAGTGTCAAGTGTCTGAGGTCATATTTGAACTCAGGTACTCCTGAATACAGGGCCGGTGCTTTATCCACTGCAACACCTAGCTGCCCCCCATCATCATATATTGTTGAAGTAATCCCTAGTTCAATTTCCAGCATACTACCTAAGTGACCTTAATCAAGTCACTGTGACCTGAAAAAAAAAAAAAGCAGGAAGGAAAAAGGAAAAAGATGATAGAATAAAACCAAAGCTAAGAAGCAGAAGACAAAGAGACATATGATGATAAATAGCAGTTGTTTAGTTTGCAAAATCCATTTGAGGTTTTTCTTGGCAAAGATACTGAAAGGGTTTGCCATTTCCTTCTCCAGCTTATTTTACAGATGAGGAACTGAAGCAAACAAGGTTAAGTGACTTGCCCAGAGTCATACTGCTAGTAGTATCTGAGACTAAATTTGAACTCAAGTCCTCCTGACACGAGGGTTGGTACTCTATCCATTGAGCCATCTAGCTGCCTGAGACAAATACTAGAGTACTACAGTTATATTGCCATTTGTTGGTACTTATAGTTTAAATTGTCTCTTTGTTATGTAACATAATACTTATGAAGCTTTCTTAGTCTTGCCACCCTGGTCCTCTCTCACAGATAAAAGCATGATTACCAACAGGTTCCACGTAACTCACTTACATTTTTACACTATTACCTTTCCAGAATTCTGCCATCTGGCAACCTGACCTATATGTAACATAAAGATCTAGGATACAAGCCAAAAAAAGGCCAGTGAGCAGTCAAAATAAATACTACCGTGTACTTGGAGTGGCCTTTACCCAGAACCTGTTTTCTTTATTTTTTTTCCTGTTTTCTTTTTAGATCAGAACTGATACACATCATCTGTGAATGCTGAGCAAGATTTTGAAAATTGTCTCTGTCCCTGTAGTAATGACAGATGACAGAGAGGGAAACTTTAAGCCTTCACTGTAATTTATGATTTGTTCAGCAAACATAAAGGGCCCACCCCATGCAGAGCACTAGGCTTGAGGAAGGGGAAAAAAAAACAAATTTATATAAGACACCATGGCTGCTTTCCAGGGACTGATAGTCTAGTGGGAAAAAGACACAAGCACAAATATCCATGATACAAAAAGGTGGACAAGTCATTTAACCTCCTAGGGCCCAGCCAACTCTCTGAAAACTAAGTCCTGCAGATGGGGACAGCTAGGTGGCACAGTGGATAGAGAGCACTGGCCCTGGAGTTGGGAGGACCTGAGTTCAAATCTGGCTTCAGGCATTTGACACTAGCTGTGGGACCCTGGGTAAGTCACTTAACCTTGATTGCCTCAAACATCCAGGGCCATCTCCAGTCCTACTCATGTATATCTTGCCAATGGACCCAGATGGCTCTGGAGGAGAGAGTGAAACTGGTGACCTTGCACAGCCCTCCCTCACTTAAATCCAATTCACTGCAAGTCATGACATGACCCTGATGTCATGGTCCTCTTTGAGGACAAACAAGTCCTGCAGAACAGCTGCTTGTCTGCATTGGTAGGAGTTTCTTCCCCGGGAACTCCCAGCACAGAAGAAATCACAGATCCAATATTTTTTTAATCACACTCCCATAGGACCTAGATGCATATAATATTCTTCCCACAGTAGAAAAAAATACTAGAGTTGAATTAAACATTAGATGTAAAAATGCGGGGCAGCTAGGTTGCGCAGTGGATAGAGCACTGGCCCTGGATTCAGGAGGACCTGAGTTCAAATTTGGACTCAAACACTTGATACTTACTAACTGTGTGACCCTGGGCAAGTCATTTAACCCTCACTGCCCCACAAAAAAAAAAGTAAAAATGCAATAATGATAATTTATTTAAATATTAAAATTAATATACATTCCTGACATGTCCTGGTACTACCAGGTGGTTTGTGATTTGTTTTGTTGTTTGTAGATAATGGACTTATACTTTATTTTAAGTTATTTTGGATGCACTTATATTTAGTATTTTGGGGTACTTTCTGCTTAACAGTATTTTTACTTATTTTTGTTTCAGTTCCTGTATGCTGCTCAACTCGTTACAACTTAGCAATAATAGCCTTTTTTGGATTCTTCATACTGTACGCCTTACGTGTGAATCTAAGTGTAGCATTAGTGGATATGGTAGAGTCAAATAACACTATGGAGAGAAACACAACTTCTGAGGGGTGCCCAGAACATTCTACTCCCATAGGAGACTTTCACAATCGAACGGTAGGTGTTTAGTACTTTAATTTTTAAAAAAAGTAATTTTGCTGAATAGCATTAAAGCAGAATAGCCATTATCACTCGAATAAGTGCACGTTTTGGGCAAAAAACTGAGCACAATTTTGTGAAAGGATTCCTTTTTAACCCACAAGTCCCATGAGGCAGAGCTTCCTTTTCCACTAGAGACTCCTTTTTGCCAGAGAAGTTTTTAAAATGACCCCAAGTATATAGATATATAAAATAGGTATACATAACCTTTTACTGTTGCCAATTTTTGATGACTCCCACATTCAGTTACTCAACCCCATGTGGGATTTTTACCCCCCAGTTTAAGAAGCTTTGCCATAAGGGATGTCACCTTCAGGTTGTACCTTCAGAATCAGCCTTCTGATGTAGCAGATGGAACCCTGTAGCAAGTCCACCTGTAGCAGTTTGATTTTTTTTTTTAATTTTTTTTTTTTTTTTGCAGGCAATGGGGGTAAAGTGACTTCCCCACGGTAGTAAGTGTCAAGTGTCTGAGGCCGGACTTGAACTCAGATACTCCTGAATCCAGGGCCGGTGCTTAACCACTGCGCCATCTAGCTGCCCCCCCAGCAGTTTGATTTTAAGCTAAAAATAACTTCTGGTACTTTTCTATAGTGCACATTGATCTGTTTGAGGAGCATTTATGTAGTTCCACTCTAGATATGTCCAAAGAGATAAATGTTGGCAACATCACCTTTTTTTTTTTTTTAGTAAGGCAATGGGGGTTAAGTGACTTGCCCAGGGTCACACAGCTAGTAAGTGTTAAGTGTCTGAGGCCGGATTTGAACTCAGGTACTCCTGAATCCAAGGCCAGTGCTCTATCCACTGCACCATCTAGCTGCCCCAACATCACCTTTTTAAAGGGATGTCATCTCATACTTGCTTTTGTTGTTGTTAATGCTATTCTTTCCAGGAGAGCCCCTATGTTACGACATCAGCTTTCTGTACTCTGTAATTAGTTTATGTACTATGACTTGTTTACAGAGAAGTGCCAGTTTACTTGGGAGGTAATAGAGAGCCACTGCAGGTTTTTTTCCTTTGATTTTTTAACTTAAGGAACTTAAACTTAAGGAAGATTAGTCTGGCAGCTCCATGAAGGTTAGAGTAGAGAGACAGCAGTCAGAGTTGTTAGGCAGTTTCAGTAGTCATGGCAGGTGGGAATGAGGACTTATTCTTACTAGAGGGGTTGCAGTGGAAATAGAGAGGACAGGGCCCTGAGGTAAGACAGGTATCGTGGAATCTCAGTTGAAGATCTTAGAAGTTTTATGGTTTGGCCCTAGAGCATTCCTAACAAGTTAGTGGCATTTACTCTCTGCATGAAGGCCTTCAATTATGAGGGAACTCACTGCCAAAAGAGGGATCCCATTTCTCTTCTAAATAGCTCTGTTTTCAGTGGATAGAGCACTGGCCCTGGAGTCAGGAGTACCTGAGTTCAAATCCGGCCTCAGACAGTTAACACTTACTAGCTGTGTGACCCTGGGCGAGTCAACTTAACCCCAATTGCCTCACCAAAAATAAATAAATACATACATACATAGCTCTGTTTTTCCTTGATTGGAGTGAAAATTCTACAGTTTCCACTTTGTTCTTTAAATTCAGTTCAGTTATTTAAATTCACTGTGCCCACTGTGTTCCTCTATACACCTGGGGAAGAAAGACAAAAACTAATAGTCCCTTCTCTCTGGGTGCTTAATGGGGGGAAATAATCAACAAACATTTATTAAGCACTCACTGTAAACTGGACACTGTGCTATGTACTAAGGATACAAAGATAAAAGTAAAACAATTCCTGCTTTTTGCAGGCTTAAATTCTGTTGGGAGAGACATGCAACAACGGCTTATATACATATATACTGAAGAAATAGAAAATCGTTTAGGGAGGAAAGATACTGACAATTTGTGGGGTTCAGGAAAGACCACAGAAGAGCTGGTGCTTGATCTAAGTTTCAAAGGAAGTAAGGGATTTGAGGTGAGGAGAGAGGGCCTCCCAGGTGTGGGTGACAAATTAGTATAGAGATGGGACTTTAGATTTGGAGCCAGAAGACACCTCGAAGTAGGAAACTGAAGCCCAGAGATGGAGTGACTTGCCCAGGATCCGAAAGCTAGTAAGTGTCTGAGAAGGAATTTGGATGATGGATGATTACCCACTCTAAGTCTAGCACTTACCACTAGATACCATGCTGCTTCTCAATTAAAACAAAAACAAAAACAAAAAAACCTGAGGCATACAGAAATTAAGTGACTTGCCTACAGCCATACAGCTACTCGAGGGAGTATATTAGGCAGGATTTGAATCCAGGTTATTTCTGACTTCAAGTTCAGTGCCCTATCACTGTACTCTAATGGAGAGTGGGACAGTAAGGACAATTTGGCTAGATTATAGCATTTAAGAAGCTGAGGAATGTAAACAGAAGGAAGAGAAGTGGATGGTTTTAAAAGCCAAAGAGGCCATAGGAAACAACTGAAGTTAATTGAGTGGGACAGCAATATGATGAGTCTTGTGTTTAACAAAAATCACTTTGTTGGGGCAGCTAGGTGGCGCAGTGGATAAAGCACCAGCCCTAGAGTCAGGAGGACCTGAGTTTGAATCCGACCTCAGACACTTGACACTTACTAGCTGTGTGACTCTGGGCAAGTCATTTAACCCCAGTTGCCTCAACACCGCCCCCCCCCAAAATCACTTTGTGATTAGTGTGTGAAGGATAGATTAGAGTAGGAAGAGACTATAGAAAATAAATCAAGAGGCAGCTAGGTGGTACAGTGGCCCTGGAGTCAAGAGGACCTGAGTTCAAATCCAGCCTCAGACACTTGACACTTACTAGCTGTGTGACCCCCTATTGCCAGAAAAAAAAAGAAAGAAAACAAAAAAGAAAATAAATCAACCAGAGATGGGGAAAACTACCTTGTATTTTGCCAAAGAAGACTGTGTGATATGGCATGTTACTTCTTATTCCTTTCCCACTTGAAAAGAGTAGTAGAACCTGGCTCAATAAAGGCTGCTGTAATATGGATGTGGATTTATTTCCTATGTCAAGTCACATTCTTTGAATTACCTACCATAAAGTATCAAGCAATAGAGTGCTGGGCTTAGAACCAGGAAGACTCATCTTTCTGAGTTTAAACTGTAAGTAAGACTCAAGATGTTGGCTAACAAGGTCAAAGTCCAGTAGGACTTCTCCCTTCCTTTATTTATAATATTATGCTTCCATTTCTGGGATTGAATCAGTAAGACTGTAAATGATTGGATATGACAATTGACAGAGAAGAGTCAGAAAAAAAAATCCAGATTTCACCCTTAAGAGACTGAGTGAATGGTGGTACCACATGTAGAAATAGGGAAGTCAGAAAGAAGATCAAATTGAGAAGTAGAAGTAATGAGCTTAGTTTCAGATATGTGGGATTTGATGTGCCACTTGACCCAGCTGCCCTATAGGAAATAGAGATTTCTCTGTCATCTTCATAGGGGAGATAATTAAAGCTATGGGAGTGAATGATATTGCCAAAGGAAGTAGTATGAATGATTCAAAGTTTTTGTTTGGCTTTAAAATATAGATAGTCAGATGGACAGGATAGTCCTGACTTCCATTTCTGCTTTTTTATCTAAAGTCCAATTTAGGTAACCTACAAATTGAATGTAGGATTATATATACATATAATCCCAAAGCTGACAATAATTAAAATGTTGTTAATTTGTCTATATGTGTGTGCGTATGCTGACATATCTATAATAAAGAAATTCTTGATAGGTCTTCGCATGTCACCTGACCTAATTAAATATTGAATGCATGTAAAACCCATACCAGATTGCTTGTGATCTTAAGGAAGTGAGAAAGGAGGGAGAAAGGGAGAAAATTTTGTAACTCAAAATCTTTCAAAAAATGAATGTTGAAAATTGTCTTTATGCGTAATTGGAAAAATACTATTAAATACTTTAAAAAAGAAAAAAAAGTAAGTATTGAGTTCCCCACAAAAAGAAAATACAATACTTGCTTACAGTGAGTTCACAATAGAATTCAACTGGGTGCTGTATATTATTGGGAGGGCAGTGGATAGTGCTGGGCCGAAAATCAGGAAGAGATCTGAATTCAAATATGACCTCAGTTCCTCATCTGTAAAATGAGCTGGAGAAGGAAATGGCAAACCACTCCAGTGTCTCTGCCAGGAAAGTCCCAAATGGGATCTCCAAGAGTCTGACTCGATTGAAATATCTGGGTTTTGTTTGTTTGTTTGTTTTTGCGGGGCAATGGGGGTTAAGTGACTTGCCCAGGGTCACACAGCTAGTAAGTGTCAAGTGTCTGAGATCATATTTGAACTCAGGTACTCCTGAATCCAGGGCGAGTGCTTTATCCACTGTGCCACCTAGCTGCCCCTCCACTTGTTCTAAAGTAGAAAATAATGTAAACATAAAAAGAATGTTTAATATTCTCAACAAAGCATAGGAAGCTTTTTGAGCTAAAATACCTCTTTGTTCCATAAGTTATAAAACACCTTTGAGTTAATCAGATTGTTTTCTTTATACTAAGATATTCCATACTTATGAAAAAATGCAATTCTTCTAGAGAAAGAATTGATGGTATCTGAATACAGATGGAAGTATATTTTGTTGTTGTTGTTAGTTCCTATTTCTAAAGTTTTTTTTTGTCTATTATATTTTGCACGACTGCACATGTATAGCTTATGTTAAATTGCTTGAGTTCTTAAGGGAGGTAGGGAGGAAGAGAATTTGGAACACAAAGTTATAAAAATTTATATTTCAATTTGTTTTTACATGGAAGGTGGTAAAAATTCAAAATAAATAAATTTTTTTTAAAAAAGATGTTCCAGGGGCATCTAGGTGGCACAGTGGATAGAGCACTGGCCCTGGAATCAGGAAGACTTGGGTTCAAATCCGGCCTCAGACACTTGACACTTACTAGCTGTGTGACCCTGGGCAAGTCACTTAACCCCAATTGCCTCACTTAAAAAAAAAAAAAAGATGTTCCATAAAATCCCCTTCTTTCCTAATGCTTTGGAGATTTCAGCTCTCTGCATATCAGTATAATTCCTTCAGTCTGTACACTGGAGCTCATGTAGTCATATTAGCCATCAAAAAGTTCTCTTTTCCTAGCTGTATCACATAAGTCAAAACAGTAGACAAAGATGATTAATTTTGTAGTAAAAAATAAGTTTTCAAAGTCAGATACTAAAATAATTTTTATTGCTGTGTTCTAGGGAAAGAAATACCATTGGGATGCAGAAACTCAGGGATGGATTCTTGGCTCCTTTTTTTATGGCTACATCATCACTCAGATTCCTGGTGGATATGTTGCCAGTAAAGTGGGTGGAAAGCTGCTTTTGGGATTTGGAATACTTGGAACCTCTTTACTCACATTATTGACTCCCATTGCTGCAGATTGGGGAGTGGGCTTTCTTATTGCAGTCCGAGCCCTAGAAGGACTAGGAGAGGTAAGTTATTTATCACTGCTTCATTCCTCATCCTGAATTCTCTCTTAAATTTCTTGAAGAATCCACAGGTAAAGGGTCAGCATCATTTTAAGGTAAAATAACAATTTTTTGGTAATATTCTTAGAATACAACTTTTGGGAAAATATCATTACGTATATTTTTCAATTAATATCAGAGATTTTCTGTCAGTCTCACCTGTAATGTAATTTTAAATTCTGTTTGTGCTATCAAGTTTTATATTTATTAAGCAACTCAGACCCTAAACAGGAACTTCAATCTTTCATGAAAGCAAATTCATCATTGCTGATTTTTATCAATTCTTTTCTTCCTTTTCCCATTTTTTTTTTTGCCTTATACATTCTACAGGCTACTCTTTTATGAATTTTTGTACCTTTGGGAAATATGAAACATGCTAGTTGATGGGGCAGCTAAGTGGCCTGGAGTCAGAAAGACCTGAGTTCAAATCTAGCCTCAGATGCTTCCTACACATGTGACCCTGGGCAAGTCACTTAACCCTGTTTGCCTCAGTTTCCTCATCTGAAAAATGAGCTAAAGAAGGAAATGGCAAACTCCAATATCTTTGCCAAGAAAACCCTAATGGGATCATGAAAAGTTAGATACTACTGAAATGATAACAACAAGAAGTTGAAGATAATTGTCTACAAAAGGCCCTCCTTATAATGTTAAATGGGTAGCCTATGAAGTGGAGGGAGAGGCCTTAGAAACTCTTATAGCCTTTTCCCATTTGCTATAAATTTATCATATTAATTTATTGACAGTCAAAACATTAAATACCTTCTATATGCCAGACATTGTGCTAAGCACTGGGGATACAAAGATATAAAAGTAAAAACAGTCCTTGCCTTCAAGGAGCTTCCATGCTAGTGTCAAAGAGAGCATATACATATATAAACAGAGGGGTAAGGAAAGGAACACTAATGAAAGGAAGTCCAAGCATGATACCCTGGTGTAGGCTCTGTGCTTTGAGAAGGGAAAGGGGAACAGTATGAGAATTCTAGGCCAGGATATTACTGCTTTCAGTTATAACAATTCATTGTTTGGACCTGAAGATATCACTACATAGGCATAGATAAACATATATCTTTATTTTGGCTAGGAGAATTGTGTCTTTGAACACAAAGAGTTATGTGTAGATACAATACCTCTGCCAGATATAAAAAATTTCACTGTTGGAAGGGCTATCTATCTATCTATCTATCTATCTATCTATCTATCTATCTATCTATCTATCTATCTATCTATCTGTGAAATCAAACCTGTATTGCTTTTAGGAAAGAAAAAGGGTTGCCTTTTTAAGAACTAGAAATTTACTTCAACTTTAAGTTGTGATTAATGAGCTCTCATGAATCTACTAATTATCATATCTTAGAAGGAGCAGCCCCAAACTAAAAGTCTCATTCTAATAGCAGAGAATGGGGCAGCTAGGTGGCACAGTGGATAAAGCACCGGCCCTGGATTCAGGAGGACCTGAGTTCAAATCCGACCTCAGACCCTTGACACTTACTAGCTGTGTGATCCAGGGCAAGTCACTTAACCCCCATTGCCCCACAAAAAGAAAAAAAAAAATAGTAGAGAACAGTATTTCCCAAGAGAGACTTCTAAATTTTTCATATTGTAAAAGATGAAAAAAATTGAACCACTTAATATTGTTCAGGTTAATTAGCTGTACTCTGGTTTTACTTTTGCCCTTATTGATCTCTGCCCTCTTCAGTGTCTAGAGGTACAACTTATTTCACACTATTATATAGCTGTTTTATTTCTTATGTCATCATTCACGTGTCACCTACTATTCATTTTCTTTATTATCATTTTCTTTGCTTCATGTTCTCTTTTTGACTGGGCAATAAGAGGTTAAGTAAATATACTTCCTGAGCAGAACCAGGAGAACATTGTACACAGTAACAGCAACACTGTGTGATAATCAGCTGTAACAGACTTAGCTCTTCTCAGCAAAACAATGATCCAAGACAATTTCAAAGGACTCATGATGGAAAATGCTCTCCAAATCCAGAAAAAGAACTGTGGAATCAGAATGCATATTGAACCATACAATTTTTACTTTTTTTTTTGTTTTTTCTCTTTCTTGAGGTTTTTCCCTTTTGTTCTGATTTTTTGGGGGAGGGGGCAGGGTAATGAGGGTTAAGTGACTTGCCCAGGGTCACACAGCTAGTAGGTGTCAAGTATCTAAGGATGGATTGGAACTCAGGTCCTCCTGAATTCAGGGCTGGTGTTTTATCCACTGTGCCACCTAGCTGCCCCTGTTCTGATTCTTCTTGTATAACATGACTAATGTAGAAATGCTTAATGTGATTATACACATATAACCTATATCAGATTATTTGCTATCTTGGGGAGGGGGAAGGGAATGGAGGGAGGGAGAAAAATTTGGAACTCAAAATCTTATAAAAACAGGGGCAGCTAGATGGTGCAGTGGATAGAGCACCGGCCCTGGAGTCAGGAGGACCTGAGTTCAAATCCAGCCTCAGACACTTAACACTTACTAGCTGTGTGACCCTGGGCAAGTCACTTAACCCCAATTGCCTCATTGAAAAAAAAATCTTATAAAAACAAATGTTGAAAACATGTAATTGGGGAAAAAATACTATTAGATTTTTAAAAAGTAAATATACTTCCTCTTGCTACTTTTTTTTTAAAATAAATAACAATAATACAGGGTGTCCTCAAAGTCTTAGTGCAGTTTTAAGCTACTAAAGGGTAAACACCCTGTAGCTCATACTTATTTATCACTTTAAGATTTAGAAAGACAAAAGCCCTATGTGAGGCAATTGGGGTTAAGTGACTTGCCCAGGGTCACACAGCCAGAAAGTGTCTGGGGTCAGATTTGAACTGTGAGATTAAAATTGGATATTAGATCATAAATCTCCCCTACTTAACGTTTCCCTTAATTTATCTCCCAGACTAGTAAATGGAAGAAGCTTCTGGTTTTCTAGATAGAGCCTTTATTGTATGGTAGTCACAAGGTGATGTTGATTAGAAGGATAGGAAAGTAGAAATACAATACAAATCGTCTTAAGTCTAGGCTTAGTCTATATTCTGTATAAAACTCACCAAAACCCAAGGCCACTTTTGGGGAGAGAGACCGAGTCAAGCGCGTGCTGTTAACCGAGAGCTGGGCCAAGTCAAACTCCAGTCCGCGTCTGTCTGTGCAGCGTAGCCAGGAGACCGGCGGAGCAGGAAAAAGCTCCCACTTCCGTTCTCTCCTTGCCTTTTAAGCTCGCACCCCGGAAGTCAGAAGTCGAGTGCTCAGCAGGCAATGCTGTTGGTCTCCTCCCCAAAAGGGTGGTCCTAAAAAAACCCAAAAACTGGCGTCTCTCCATTATCTAACCGACTGTTAAAACTTTTTACCACAGAACTCAGGTCCTCCTGACTCCAGTGCCAAGTGCTCTATCCACTGCGCCATCTAGCTGTCCCCAGCAATATTGTTTTAAGAATGATATTATTCCCTGGGCAAGTCACTTAACCCACATTGCCCCGTAAAAAAAAAATGTAAAAAAATAAAAGGGGGCGGCTAGGTGGCGCAGTGGATAAAGCACCAGCCCTGGATTCAGGAGTACCTGAGTTCAAATCCGGCCTCAGACACTTGACACTTACTAGCTGTGTGACCCTGGGTAAGTCACTTAACCCCCATTGCCCCATTATAAATAAATAAATAAATAAATAAAATTTTTAAAAAGAATGATATTATTCACTCAAGTTATTTTCACTATTATAAATGCATTTTACAAATGAAGAAACTGAGACTGAAAAAAATTGCAGCTGGTGAACATCAGTGCTAGGACTTCAACCCAGCGTATATTGCTCTAAGATAGATATTCTTCATTACACACACCTCACCTAAAGCACTTATTCATAAGGCAACCTCTTAGGGTGCTTTGCTACTTAAAAGTAGACTGTCTTACCTACTTCATTGGTGGTGGTGGTGGTGGTGATAGTAGGGATGACAGGCTTATTCACTACAAGAGTTGCTTCTCTAGGTGATAACTCTAGAATTAAATTGGAAATAGTCAGTGATCTGTGAAGATACTGATCTTCCCTGGGAGGCTACTGACTGCAAGAAAATATATACATACATACATACATAATTACATATAACTTTTTTTTAAGTTCATAGAAATATTATCTGTTATAACAAAGTGGAAACCAAAATATGTACCCGGAGATTGAGGAATGATATGTAAATGAAATACAATCTTACAGCTCCATAAGCAATTATAAATATGCAGAACTCAGAGAAACTTGAAAAGATTTTTGCCAATTGTCACTTAAATCTTCCTGGGACTCAGTTTCCTTCTCTGTAAAATAAGGGAGTTTAACTAAATGATTTCTTAAATTCTGTTATAGCTTTAATTTATTGAACCTCTGTGAACTTGTATGTAGTGAGACAGAATGAAGAAAGCAAAATATACCCATTGACTACAGATTGTAGCAAAACAAGGTAGAGACAACAAAAACGCTCAAAGAAAGTAGACTATTGATACTTCTTAATCAATCTGACTAGGTAATACTAATAAGCCAGAACAAATCAGAAACAGGTTTTATTATACTCAGAGTGTGCCCCACCAGCAGTTTATGGGGAACGTGTCATTCACAATTTAGCAAGCAATATTTATACATTACATGAAACAAAAGTTTCTTCATTAAAATGTGGTGGTCAAGGAGCAACTAGGTGGTGCACTGAATAAAGCACTGGCCCTGGATTCAGGAGGTCCTGAGTTCAAATTCAGCCTCAGACACTTGACACTTAGTAGCTGTGTGACCTGGGCAAGTCACTTAAGCCTCATTGTCCTGCCCCCCCCCAAAAAAAATGTGGAGGTCAGAGAAAAAAATATAGTATGCTTGCGTTTTTGTTTTTTTTTTTAAAGCATTTCCTTAACATAGTACAATAAAAAAGATGATTGTACATGAAACTGCAAATCTACTATGCACAACTTTCTGTTCCTTTCAAATATACAACAAAATTATATAAATTTTTTTCTTTCCTACCTGCCCCCCACCCTAGAGATGCTTACCATGAGACACAAATAGGGGTGTGTGTATGTATGTGTGTATATATATTATATATATATATACACACATACATATATGCATAATATATACATAAAATCATTTTATAATAACATATTTTTATCAGTTCTTTCTCTGGTTATAGATAGCATCTTTCTTCATATGCCCTTTATATTAATTTTGGTATTTATAATAGTGAAAATAACTTGAGTGAATAATATCATTCTTAAAACAATATTGCTGGGGGCAGCTAGATGGCACAGTGGATAGAGCACTTGGCCCTGGAGTCAGGAGGACCTGAGTTCAAATCTGACCCCAGACACAACACTTTCTGGCTGTGTGACCCTGGGCAAGTCACTTAACCCCAATTGCCTCACCAAAAAACAAAAAATAAACAAACAAAAAAAACCCCAATATTGCTGGGGCAGCTAGGTGGTGCAGTGAATAAAGTACCAGCCCTGGATTCAGGAGGAACTGAATTCTAATCCAGACTCAGACACTTGACACTTACTAGTTGTGTGACCCTGGGCAAGTCATTTAACCCTCATTGCCCACCAAAAAACAACGATAACAATATTGCTGTTATTGTATACAATGTTCTCTTGGTTCTGCTTATTTCACTTTTCATTATTTTGTACAAGTCTTTCCATGTTTTTCCAAGATCAATGAGCTTGTCATTTCTTACAGCAGAGTAATATTCTATCACTATCATATACCACAACATATTCGGCCATTCCCCAATTGAAGGACACTAGCTGCTGCATCTGGTCTTTTTTTGTTTGTTTTGTTTTGTTTTTTGCTGGGCAATGAGGATTAAGTGACTTTCCCAGGGTCAGACA
Source organism: Dromiciops gliroides (assembly GCF_019393635.1). Lineage (NCBI taxonomy): Eukaryota > Metazoa > Chordata > Mammalia > Microbiotheria > Microbiotheriidae > Dromiciops > Dromiciops gliroides. The sequence continues at coordinate 294,451,281 of NC_057864.1, read as the reverse complement.
ACTAGTAAGTGTCAAGTGTCTGAGGCTAGATTTGAACTCAGGTCCTCCTGAATCCAGGACTGGTGCTTTATCCACTGTGCCACATGGCTGCCCCCTGCATCTAGTCTTGCAGTTCATAAGTGCTTATATACAGTAAAGTGGTTAATACAAAACCAAATGAAGTCGGTTATGTATGTTCTTCTAGAAATTCATTTTCAGTAATACTATGCTGGGAAAATTAAATCCCTATGGCTCCTTTTTTTGTAAACAATTGGTAAACAGTTTGGGGAGGAATGTACTTTGTAAGGAATGGCGTGTTATTTGGGGTTTTGTTTGAAAAAGTCGTAGTTTTTTTCAATTATTATTTTTAAAATTTACACAAATATCATTTTTTCTCCCACCTCCTTCCTTACCATTAAAAAAAAAGAAAGAAAAACAAAAACCCCAAGCAAGAATTCAGAGACCATGACATTTAAACAGCTTTTATTATTCCAGTCTTTGACTCAGTTCTGTACCCATGGCTTAGTGAGTGCCAAGAGGTAGCAAGATGGTACAGTGAATAGTACTAAATAGAACACGAGAGCTGCAGTCAGGAAGACCCGAGTTCAAATTCAGCCTGAGACACTTACTGGCAAGTCACTTAACCTCTGTTTGTCCCAGTTTCCTAAACTCTAAAATGGGGATAATCATAGGACCTACTTCTCAGGGTTGTTGTGAGGATTAAATGAGATTTTTGCAAAAAGCATTTAGCACAATGCCTGGCACATAGTAGGCACTAGTTAAATGTTTATTCCCTTCCTGATTCGTTCAGTGGATACTTAATAAATGTTGGGTTTTGTTATTAGACCATATGCCAGTCACCATCTTTTTCTTACTTTTTTTTTTGGGGGGGGGGGTGCAATGAGGTTTAAGTGACTTGCCCAGGGTCACACAGCTAGTAAGTGTCAAGTGTCTGAGGTCAAATTTGAACTCAGGACCTCCTGACTCCAGGGCCAGTGCTCTATCCACTGCGCCACCTAGCTGCCCTTCTGACTTTCTTAATAGTTATATGATTCATATCATACAAGTACAAATGGGATGCTGTGTAAATCTCTGGTGAGACACCACAAAGAATTTGAGAATTTGAAGGGAACGTCAGTGGCTAACTAGTCAAATCCATCCTTGAAAAGGGCTCTCTACTATAGGATATCTGACAAGTGGTCAACTGTGCTTGAAGACCTTAAGTGAAGGAGGATCCACCAGCTCCCAAGGCAGCCTGTTATCCTTTCAAACAGCTCTGTTAGAGCCTAAATTCACCTAAATTTCACTTTTATCATTACAACCCTGGGAGATTGGTGGCTATTATTACCTCCGTTTTACAGTTGAAGAAAATGAGGAAAACAGATTGAGGGGCTTGCCCAGAGTCACACAGATTGTAAGTGTGTGACTGGGGCTGGATTTGAACTCAGATCCTCCTGACTCCAGGCCCAGCCCTCTTTCCACTGGTAAGTCTGGTATTTAAAACTTGGAGAGAATGCATTGGAACCTAATTTATCCTAAATTTCTAGGTTCAAACATGCAATGAGGGGCGGCTAGGTGGTGCAGTGGATAGAGCACCAGCCCAGGAGTCAGGAGGACCTGAGTTCAAATCCAGCATCAGACACTTAACACTTACTAGCTGTGTGACCCTGGGCAAGTCACTTAATCCCAATTGCCTCACTTAAAAAAAAAAAAAACATGCAATGAAATGATATCTTTTTCCCAAGCTTTTGAGGTGGATTTAATTTCTAGATTATCAAAAGGACTGCATCCTGTGGCAGTTCTGCTAACAACATAAGATGTATCCAAGGATGATATAGTGAGAATCTAATCTAAATGTTATTTCAAGAACTTCTTGAGTAGCAAATTTGCAGTAACATTTGTGACTAATAATTATTAATGGGATACAAACAAAATATCTTCTTAGTATTTCATCCAGAGTTTCTTTTTATTGTTCAGGGTGTTACATATCCAGCTATGCACGCTATGTGGTCTTCCTGGGCGCCTCCTCTTGAAAGAAGCAAACTTCTTAGTATTTCATATGCAGGTAAGATCATTTAAATCCCCACACATATTTTTTGGACATGTAGGGATATTTTTGACTATGTACAATTGTTACAAAGGGGTTCCTTCCCCTGCCCCCCCCCATAGGAGGAAGGAGAGAAAAATCAGTATTTGTTGGGGAGGGAGGGGAGAAGGGAGGAGAGGGAATGTGTCTAAAGCACATAGCATGATTTTCATCCACTGCCTATTTATGTAGTTTTTCTCTGTATTTAGATTCTTAGATGCTATTTATATCATAAAGTAGTAGTTCTCAAATTTTTTGCTCTTAGGACCCCTTTACACAATCTTAAAAATTATTGAGAATCCCAAAGAGCTTTTGTTTATGTGGATTATATCTGTCAGTATTTACTATATTAGAAGTTTAAAAACTAACAAATGTTATTAATTTATTTTAAAATAACAGTAATAAATCTATTTGATGTTAACATAAATGACATTTTAATGAAATATGACCAAATTTGAAAAAATTAGTGAGAAGAATGCAATTGTTTCACTTATTTTTGCAAATATCTTTTAAGATATAGTTTAATTGAAGACAGGTAGATTCTCATATCTGCTTCTGCATTCAGTCTGTTGAGATATGTTGTTTTTAATTGAAATTTATGACAAAAATTCAGCTTCACACAGATATGTAGTTGGAAAAGAAATAAGTATTTTAATAGGTAAATAATACCTTAGTATTATTATGAAAAGTTTTAATGTCACAGACTCCTTAAAGCACCCAAGGAGCTCTTGGACCACCCTTTGGGAACTGCTATAGTAGATATTTTAATATACAGTTGATAAATGATAATACGCAGGGACACAAAGTTGAAGTCAAGCATATGCATTAAAAATATGTCTAAATGACCCTTAGTTCCTATTCTACTGATCATTCTAAGTCATTAGTTCTCAAAAGGTATGCCATGGCACCCTTGCACATTTTACTAGATATAAATGGCTGTCCCCTGTATATGTTCTTCCTATTCACCTTTGCTTCCTGGAATCCCTGGTTTCCTTCAATATTCCATTTTCTATGAGAGGCCTTTCAGGAACCTCCCAGCCTTCATTTTCAAAGTTGGTGTCTCCTCCATTAGAATATAAGCTTCTGAGGGGGCAGCTAGGTGGCACAGTAGATAGAGCACCGGCCCTGGAGTCAGGAGTACCTGAGTTCAAATCCGGCCTCAGACACTTAACACTTACTAGCTGTGTGACCCTGGGCAAGTCACTTAACCCCAATTGCCTCACTAAAAAATAAAAAATTTTTAAAAATTAAAAAAAAAAAGAATATAAGCTTCTGGGGCAGCTAGGTGGCACAGTGGATAGAGCACTGGCCCTGGATTCAGGAGGCCTTGAGTTCAAATGTGGACTCAGACCCTTGACACTTACTAGCTGTGTAACCCTGGGTAGGTCACTAAAAAAAAAAGAAGAATATAAGCTTCTTGAGGGAAGTGCTGTTCTGGTTTTTTTAATACTCCCAGTGCTTCACATAGCATCTGACAACAACAATAACACAAAGATATTACTAAATGCTTATTGATTGATCAGTTTTCTAGATACCCCAAAAGGAAAATTCCAAGGAATATTGTAGCCAAATTCCAGAATTATCAGATGAAATAGAAAATACTCCAAGCAGCCAGAAAGAATGATGGAAGGAGATGAAGCGGCCAGTCAGATTAGAACCTAAATTAATCTATTAGAAAATTAAGCCAGGGGCAGCTAGGTGGCGCAGTGGATAGAGCACCGGCCCTGGAGTCAGGAGTACTGAACTCAAATCCAGCCTCAGACACTTAACACTTACTAACTGTGTGAACCTTGGCAAGTCACTTAACCCCAATTGCCTCACTAAAAAAAAAAAAAAAGAAGAAGAAGAAGATTAAGCCAAAACCCAAGATTTCTTGCAGAAGGTGGGGCCTAGTCTTAGTAAACTGTATCTAGAACTGAGGGGGCCTGTTCACACTATCCAAGAGTATGGGAAGAAGCAGCATTTGACCCAAGCACAAAGCTCCAATCCAGAAACTGACGCTGAAGATAAGAGTAGATAGAAGAAAATGGCAAGCACAACAAAGAAACACTATAGACTAAGTGAACCCCATTAAATAAACCTAGAGAAAATAGATATCCTGGCCTCAAGGACCAAAAGAGGACCTAGAAGAAATTAAGAAATATAGAATGTAGTAAGAAGATACAGCATCTAAGGAAGAAAGAATGATAAAGAGAATTAACTTAGAAGAGATGGTAGTGAAAACTTAATTGAGAGTTGATCTCTGAAAATTAGAATGAGTCCAAAAGAAATCAATAACTCCATGAGACAATAAGAAATAGTAAAACAAAATCAAAAGATTTGCAAAACACAAGATAAAAGTTATTGTTTCTCCTTTGTTTTGAGGTTGAATTTCAAATTCTATTCCTCCTAACCCCCTCCCTGAGACGGTAAGCAAAAAGATAGAAGTTATACATATGCCATCATGTAAAACATTTACATAAAGACAGATTTTTTAAAAAGAATGCATGAGAGGCAGCTAGGTGGTACAGTGGATAGAGCACCGGCCCTGGAGTCAGGAGGACCTGAGTTCAAATCCGGCCTCAGACACTTAACACTTACTAGCTGTGTGACCCTAGGCAAGTCACTTAACCCCAATTGCCTCACAAAAAAAAACAAACAAACAAAAAAAATTTTAAAATAAAAAGAATGAATGAAAAATAGCATGTTTCAGTCATTAGACCTCTGGGATTGTCTTGGATCTTAGTATTGCCAAGAATAGCCAAATCATTCATAATTCTTCATTGAACAATATTGCTATTACTATATACAGTGTTCTCGTTCTGCTCACTTCTTTTGCATCAGTTCATGTAAGTCTGTCATTTTTTTAGGTGAGGCACAGTTGCACAAAATCGTCAGCCTCACTTTCTCTTCCTGAGTCACTGAAGTCCAGTAGAAAGACAAAGTCAGGATGACTGGCGCAGGGTGTAGAGGATGACCTGGGCACCTTTGTTATCTGACCAAGTTCTAAAGTGTTAAGGGCTAAAATTCTAGCTAGTCTGTCTAAAATATCTAATGAGTGGTCGCCAATAAATTATAAGCTTTAGCAAGAGTTAGACTTTTAAGCATTTATTAAGGAGAATAAGAATTTGGTAAAGAGAGAGAGAAAGGCCTAGATCCCTATCTATTAAAGGGAGAGCACATTTCTAGCTCCCTTCTCCACCAGAGTCCCCAGGAAAAGTCCTGAGACCGCTAGTCTCTTCCTTCTTCCTCCCACTAGCCCGCATCACTTCCTGACGCCAAAGAAAAGACTCCTGGTCTTGCCCTCAAAGACCTTCGCTTTATGGGCAGAATTCTTCTACAGTAAGTCTCCAGCAGGTGGCGTCATTCCAATCGTTACAAAAGCATTCCATAACATTTCAAATTTTTTTTCTCCCTCTCACTACTCCCCTACCCATTGAGAAGGCAAGCAATATGATGTTTATTATACAGCTAGGTGGCACAATGGATAGAGTGCCAATTCTGAAGTTTGGAAGACTCATCTGAGTTCTAATCTGGCCTCACGAATTTACTAGCTGTGTGACCCTGAGCAAGTCACTTAACTCTGTTTGCCTCAGTTTCCACATCTGTAAAATAAGCTGGAGAAGGAAATGGCAAACTACTCCAGTATCTTTGCAAAAAAAAAAAAAAACAACAACAACAACCCAAATGAGGTCACTAAGAGTCAGACACGATCAAACAACAGCAATCTATGTGGAATAATGTAAAACATTTCCATGTTAGCCATGTTGCAAAAGAAAACACACAAGAAAAAATAAACTTTTTTTAAAAGGATAGTTTAATCTGTAGTCAGCATTCATCAGTTCTCTCTTTGGAGGTGAATGGCATTTTTCATCATGGGTCCTTTGGAATTGTTTTAGATTATTGTCTTGATCAGATTAGCTAAGTCTTTTACAGATCTTTCCAATATTGATGTTACTGTGTATGATATTCTCCTTGTTTTGTGCACTTCACTCCGCATGAGTTTGTATAGGACTTGTGAGGTTTCTCTGAAATCTGCTTGCTTATCATTTCTTACAGCACAATAGTATTCCATTATATTCATATACCACATCTTGTTCAGCCATTCCCTAATTGATGGACATCCCCTCAATTTCTAATTCTTTGCCCCTCCACGAATATCAAGTCGCTATAAATATTTTTGTACAAATAGGTCCTTTTCCCTTTTCTTTGATCTCTTTGGTATACAGGCCTAGCAGTGGTATTGCTGAGTCAAAGGGTATACACAGTCTTATAGTACTCTGTTGTTCTCCAGAATGGTTCGACCAGTTCATAATTTTTCCACATCCCCTCCAGCATTTGTCATTTTCCTTTTCTGTCACGTTAGCTAATGTGATAGTTGTGAGGTGTTCCCTCAGAGTTACTTTAATGTGCATTTCTCTAATCAATAATGATTTAGAGCATTTTTAATGTGATTATTAATAGCTTTGATTTCTTCTTCTGAAAACTGCCTGTTTACAATCTTTGACCATTCATTCAATTGAGGAATGGCTCTTATTTTTATAAATTTGGCTCCTTTCCCTATATATTTGAGAAGTAAGCCTTTATAGAAAAATATTTCCTGTAAAATTTTTTCCAATTTCCTGTTTTGCTTCTAATTCTGTTCCAATTAGTTTTGCTTAGCACATAGGCTCTTTTTTTTTTTTTTTAGTGAGGCAGTTGGGGTTAAGTGACTTGCCCAGGGTCACACAGCTAGTAAGTGTTAAGTGTCTGAGGCCAGATTTGAACTCAGGTCCTCCTGAATCCAGGGCCAGTGCTCTATCCACTGTGCCACCTAGCTGCTCCTGCTTAGCACATAGGCTCTTAATACACACTTGCTGATTGATTGAATACCAGCTTTCAATGAATTTTGTTCTACCTTTTTTTGTTTAAATCACTTTCGTTGGTAGAAACAAAGTAAGAGATAGTTCTTATATTTTTCCTGCAGTGTTCTAACCTTTTTTACCAAATGAATGGTTTCTCCCAACCTTGGTCATTTACCCTTAATGTGACTATAATGACTTTTTCTTGTCTAGGAGCACAGCTTGGAACAGTCATCTCACTTCCACTTTCTGGAATAATTTGTTTCTATATGGATTGGCCTTATGTCTTCTACTTTTTTGGTAAGTTTATCCCAAACATAAATTTTTCAAACATTTTGAATAGAGGATGTGTGGCGTAGTGGATAAAGGGATGGCTTTGGAATCTCAGCACTCAAGTTCAAGTCCTACCTCTTACATAAAAATAATGCCTGTATGACCATGGGCAAGTCACTTAATCTCTCAGTGTCTCAGGTAATTCTATGTTAGAAGTTAGACAGGTAAGGGCAGCTAGGTGGCGCAGTGGATAAAGCACTGGCCCTAGATTCAGGAGGACCTGAGTTCAAGTCCGGCCTCAGACACTTGACACTTACTAGCTGTGTGACCCTGGGCAAGTCACTTAACCCCCATTGCCCTGCAAAAAAAAAAAAAAAAAAGAAGTTAGACAGGTGGCAGTTCTGTAGCGGTGAAGAAAATTTTTACAGTGATCATTAGTAACTTTGGAAAGAGTAGTTTCAGTCCAATGGTAAAGTAAGAAGCCAGTCTGGCAAACACTGCAAAAGTGTTCAAGACAATAAAAGGAAAGGAAGTGGAGGTACCCACTATAGAAAACCTTGTCAAGGACCTTAGCCACAAAAGAGAAGACAGATATTGGACAAGAACTAGCAGGGATAGATGGATCAAGTGAGGGTGTTTTGAGGATGGCAGAGATGTGCTAACAAGTTTGTAAGCATTAGGGACAAAAAGAGATTGAAGATTAGTGAGAGAAAGGATGATAGAGGGAACGAGCTATTGGAGCAGACAGGCAAAAATGGAATCACTTGTGCATAGAGACCAACGTGCCATATAGCAAGGAGAGCACAGTAATAGGAGCCATCTGAATCATGTGAAATGCTCTACTAATGGTCTCTCTCTCTCTCTCTCTCTCTCTCTCTCTCTCTCTTTTTTTTTTTTTTTTGGTGAAATAGGAGTCATGGTTCTGAGTTGAGAAGGTTAAAGTAGGAAGAGCCATGGGAGGTTTGGGAAAGACACTGTAGTTAGGGGGGCTAATGGATCAATTAGGGAGGTGTAAAAAGGATTGCCTTGCTGCAGTGACCCAGATGAGATTATGTGACATAAGCCTGTACCGGACCGAGTCAGCAGTTTCATGATTTTCTCTAGCTTTCTTCATCAAAACAAAAACCCCAGAAGCCTTAGGTAGAGTCTAGGTTATTTTTTCAGGAAATCATTTTAGCTGACACTGCCCATGTAAGTCATGTGCCTAGAAACTCTTTCCCTTTTCTATGACTATTATAGGAAATGACACATTTCTAGAAATAACCTCATAAGGGGCTGAGGAAAACGTCTATGAAATACCAACTACTCTGACACCATGGGCTCAAGAATGAATGAAAAAAATTATGTATTTACTGTGTGCTATCTATGGTATGTGTAGGAGTGGGAATAAAAATGCAAAAATGAAATGTTTCCCTCAAAGAACTCACACTCTAATAAGGGTTTTATGTTAATAGTTTTAGGGATTTTTTGCCTTTTTTGTGTGGGGGTGGGACAATGAGGGTTAAGTGACTTGCCCAGGGTCACACAGCTAGTAAGTATCAAGTGTCTGAGGCCGGATTTGAACTCAGGTTCTCCTGAATCCAGGGCCGGTGCTTTATCCACTTCACCACCTACCTGCCCCTCATGTTAATAGTTTTGGTGATTAAGAATAACATTTTGTGAAATAGGTTGTTTTTTCATTAATTGAATAAATCCTTTTTATCCCTTTATACTAAATGTTTTGCTATACATATTTACATATTTTAAACTTGCCTTTCAATTTTAAGGTGCTCTTGGAATATTGTGGTTCATTTTATGGATCTGGTTGGTTAGTGATAAACCAGAAACTCACAAGACAATCTCTGCTTCAGAAAAGGAATACATTCTTTATTCTCTGAAAGATCAGGTACGAACTTTTAGTACATCGTTGCTTGACCATTCAAGAGGAAAGTAAGTTCTGGCTTTGTGTTGTGTTGACAAAATTTGCATTAATATTTCTATTAAAACCAACCTCAGCAGGTAAAATAAAAGTTGTAAATGAGGCTTTGTTGTGATATATATATTAAGGCAGCTGTCATTCAGTCAGAATCATAGAAAATTATCTCTTTAATAAAATTTAAACCTTTGTACTGATAAAAATCTTAAGAGGACTTTTTGAGTTAGAGCTGGAAGAAATCCCAGAGGTGACCAAGTACATCCACCTTCCTTCCTTCTCAGAGCCAAGAAAAGTGAGGCCCTGAAAGAAGAAGTGATTTCCCAAGGCCATTCAGGTAGTAAATGGCCAAAGCCTGACGCCAAATCCAACATGCTCTACTGCACCAGGCTATCTTCCTGAAATCAAAAGGTTTATGTTAGAAATAGTTCTCTCTCTACCATGGTAAATAGGAAATTAACTACAGCAGAACTGAAAAGAAGCTTCTTGACTAGATTCTAAATTTTTATTCTTTTAAACTCTAACCTTAGGAACAGCTGGGTGGCGCAGTGGATTAAGCACCTGCCCTGGATTCAGGAATACCTGAGTTCAAATCCGGCCTCTGACACTTGACACTTACTAGCTGTGTGACCCTGGGCAAGTCACTTGCCAAAAAAAAAAAAAAAATTTTTTTTTTTAATTCTAACCTTAGATAATAGCCTGAAGTGTATTTGTTTATTTTATATTGGTATAATTGAAATTTTAAAAAAAACATAAAAGGAAGGGATATGTTCCATGGAAATTTTCTATCTGCCTCCTCTTGGGAAATTTTTTAAAAATCTTATTAACTTGGGGCAGCTAGATGGTGCAGTAGATAGAGTACCAGCCCTGGATTCAGGAGGACCTGAGTTCAAATTAGGCCTCAGATACTTAACACTTACTAGCTGTCTGACCCTGGGCAAGTCACAACCCCAATTGCCTCACCAAAAAAAAAAAAAAAAAATCTTATTAACTTGGGGCAGCTAGTTAGCACAGTGGATAGAGCACCAGCCCTGGATTCAGGAGGACCTGAGTTCAAATCCGGCCTCAGACACTTGACACTTACTAGCTGTGTGACCTTGGACAAGTCACTTAATCCAAATTGCCTCACCAAAAAAAAAAAATTTTAATATCTTATTAACTTTGTAGCGTTTATTTAATTTTATATTGTTAGGCTGAAGTTAAAGAGGGCTATCCTGAGTAGAGAGTAAAAATACTTAATATAAATAATTTTTGTTCCTTTTAACAACCTATCTATAACAAGTTAAAAATGTTTTATTATTATTTTGCTTTTTTGTTTTTTTTTCATTTGTTCTTTATATATAGGAATGCTTTTTTTCCATATAAATATTTTATTATTTTCCAGTTACATTTAGAGATAGTTTTCAACATTTGTTTCTATAAGATTTCCAGTTTCAAACTTTTCTCCCTCTCTCCCCTCCCTTCCCCCACAAAGACAGCAAGCAATCTGATATAGGTTATATATGTACAATCACATTAAACAATATAGGAATACTTTTACCGGTCAATGAAAATTAAAACAATTCATTCATAGAAATACTTTAAATTTAAAATTTTGGAGAAATTCAAAACTAAAGAAAAAAAGAAAAAAAATCCCCCACTCCCCCAAAATAAAATAAAATAATCAGTGGACATAATTAACACTAACTTAGCCTGATTGATTTTTTAAAATAAATTTTCAGTTTTACTATTCTTCACTTTATTTCCTTTTATTTGAAGACAGCAGCTTATAGTGTGTGTATCCTTTGTAAATTCATTCTTCTATAGATCTTGTGGTGTCCAACTTCATCTTGTCATTAAGAAGCAAATTTATGCCATAGGATGAGTATATTATTACAGCAACATGTGGCTATTTGTCAAGTGTGATCTCGCATGCCATGTTCTTCTTTCATTATCAATTAGAAAAAATATACTTATTGCTGTTTTCTATAAGATTTCGCATAAAATTTCTAGTAGATGTTGTCATAATGTTGGTCTCACCATTTTGCTGAATATTTTACTAATATGAATATAATCATTAAGCTAAACATTATGAGTTTAATATTAGTATTCACCTTAGGGTTGATCATAACTTTTCCCAAAACAGAAAACTCATCTTCAAACCATAACAGTGAAGGATGGGGAGGTTTTCAGGTTTGGAAAAATTATGAAATATTGAGTCAAAAATAATAGATTATTTAAAAGTATTGTTGTGGGGGCAGCTAGGTGGTGCAATAGATAAAGCACTGGCCCTACATTCAGGAGGACCAGAGTTCAAATGCAGACTCAGACACTTGACATTTACTAGCTATGTGACCCTGGACAGGTCACTTAACCCCAATTGCCTCACCCTCCCCCCCCAAAATGCATATTTTATAGAAAGCTTTATGGTACAATAAAGGTAAGTAATGTATGAACATCATAAACATTTTACTTAGTATTTTTAAAATTTTGTAGGCAGAAATTACAATTATGAAGGGCAACGAGGATATTTTTTTTTTGAGGGAAGTGTTTCATCAAGGAAACACCCTGTTTCAGAGGCCTTCTCCTCATGGAGGAGCTTTTCTACAGTAAGTCTCTAGCAGGTGGCATCATTCCAATCATTACAGAAGAGTGGGTTCTATTGGGGGAGAGACTCAGAATTTTGTATATATAGCTCTAACCCTTAGATTCTGAGATTGGTAATAAAAAAAAATTATCTTTTCTAAAGGAATTGGGGGAAAAAAGTGACCTCTGGAGTTTATAGTTGGTGGTGTAGGATTTCTTTCTAATTTTCTTCTAATATGAACCACAGTTTCTCACATTAATCAATCATATTACAATTAGTAATTATTCATAGTATAAAGATTCTGAAATAGGTTAGATCATATTTAATTAGTTAATACTTATAGATGCTCAGTAAATTGACTCTCAGAATATCATAATATGGTGATATGAATATTTTCCATAGGTATTCTAGATTTAGGTCTTAGGCAAAGTTTCAGACATAAAAAAAAAGTAAATCTTTGTTCTTAATCTTACCTGTTTTCTTTAGCTTACTGCACAGAAGTCAGTACCATGGATACCAATGTTAAAATCACTACCACTTTGGTCTATTGTTGTGGCACATTTTTCTTACAACTGGACTTTCTACACTTTATTAACATTATTGCCTACATATATGAAAGAAATATTGAGATTTAATGCTCAAGAGGTAAGAGAAAAATAATCTAGTTCATTTCTTATGTATTTTGTACCAATGTTTTGTGATGTTTAAAATCTAGAATGTGTGATCACCTTAAATAAAAAAGCTTCAGTACCAGTCTTTGGGCATTAAACATTTATTAAAAGCATACAGGTATTCACATGGAGTTCAGAAAGTTAAGAAAAAGAAGTCCTACCTAGCCTAGAGTTCCAGCCTGGTTGGGTTCTTCCTGAAGTCCTCCTCCATGAGCCTGCTTTAATCAGGAACTCTCTAGCAAGCTGATTGTGGAAGCTTTTTATAGGTCTGGAACAGAGGCGGACCTTACACACTGCTTCAAGCTGATTGGTTGGCATCATCCAAATGGTGGTTTTGAAGGTGTTCTCAAGTTGAGTTCACAGTCTAGCTTCTAAGAACAATACTTTCTTAAGGGATAGCCAGGTGTGATTACAATCCAGTTAACTTGAAGTAGGCTAATCAGCAGTCGATCACTCTCACTTGATTCAATCAGTCTGGATTAATCTCCAGGTGGGTCTTTGAGTATCTGCTAAATCCCATTATTTCATCACAGTTTGTAGATATATAGATATATAACATTATTATTTGTATATTTCTCTTAAATCTTTCAGTATTTCAACTTTTGTTTTATTGGGGTTTAAAGCATCTTTACTTTTTTCTTCCTCTTTGGTCCTTCTGCTTCCTTCTCTTAAATATTAAGCCTCCAACAACTATTTATTCTGTTACTTACAAGGCACCGTGGAGGGACATAAAGATGTATAAGATATGGGGCGCGGCTTGGTGGCGCAGTAGATAAAGCACTGGCCCTGGATTCAGGAGGACCTGAGTTCAAATCCGGTCTCAGACACTTGACACTTACTAGCTGTGCAACCCTGAGCAAGTCACTTAACCCTCATTGCCCCGCAAAAATTTGAAAAAAAGAAAAGATGTGTAAGATAATGCAGAAGACACAATGGCCTTTATTTAAGTTATATAAGATCATAGGATTTAGAGCTTAAAGGAACCTTAAAGATCTAGTCCAGCTTCCCAACTTTACAAATGGGGAAATTAAGAACCAGGACCACAGAATACAGTGGAGCTAGGATTTAAACCCAAGTCTTCTGAATCCACATTCAGCGTTCCTTCTATAGGATGCTGCCTGTCATTGCTATAATTTTTCCAATTATAAAGCCTCCCTCCCTGCCCTCCAGTGCTACCGTATAACAGCAAAACATGAAATGTATTACCATGTCTGAAGAATTAAACATCAGCATCACAGAAGGCAATTGGAAGAGCACACGATAAGTGGAATATATCCAGTGAGGAACTTCAAAGAAGAACAATAAAAGATGTCATGATGGAATTGCATGATAGAGAAAATGGGCTGGTTCCATAGCAAGGATGAGGGATGACAGACAGGCACAGAACCTGAGTGTTACCCTCTCAATGTCAAGAAAAGGTGAAACACCCTCTGTAGCGAACTTATGGGAAGATAAAGACAAGAGTAGCACAAAATGTTCAGTCATGCATGGGGTTGTAATCTGTGTTATTGGAGGGAATTTCCAAATCATAGATCATAGATCAATTTGAATGTTTCACATCCCTTTCCTCACTTGATCCATACAACATATCTTTGAGGTAGACAAGACAGGTGATATTACTCGCATTTTTCAGATGAAGAAACTGAGGTTCAGAAAAATTGAAGTTTGTCCAGGAAAACAAAACTAGTGAATGGTAAAGCCAAGACTAGAACTCAAGTATTCTGATACCTAATCTAATATTCTGTCTGCTATATCATACTACTCTTATCACACTATCAAGACTAACATGTTGTTAGAGATGGGGAAAAGTATCATGAAAGAAAAGAATTTAATAATTCACACTCATATGATGATTTCAGATTTGCCTAACAATTTCCTCACAACCCTTTAGTGTAGGTATTGTGTTATTATCCTAATTTTAAAAGAAATAATAAACATTATTTTAAAAACTGGTACATCCCACAATGAGCTAGTGAACATTGGTTTTTGTGGCATAGCAAGGAAGAATATCAAAGAAGGTAGATAATAACTTCTTACTCTCATCCCAGGTTTATCCCATTCATGTCTAGCCCAGGTTAGGGGTTCTGCATCTACTTATGAAAGGCCCTGGTATCTTACACCAAATCAAAGGACTCTGCTACTGACAAAAAAACTGCTTCCAATTTTGTACCATTACAAAAGATAAGGCACTGGATTTAAATCTGTGTGTATAATTGTACTTATTTTTAGTTTTTTTTTCATTTCCATCAATATTATTATGCTTGTTTTTTTTTTCAGAATGGACTTTTATCTGCACTACCTTATTTTGGAGGTTGGGTTTGTATGCTGTTATCTGGACAAGCAGCTGACTACTTAAGAGTAACATGGAGTTTTTCAACTGTCTGGGTCCGTAGATTATTTAGCTTAATAGGTAGGTACAGTGAATGATTCTTTTTTTTTTCTTTTAAAGATTGAACAATGTACATTGAATCAAAAATGATGGGTTATGTTAGTCATTTTCATTTCCAAATAAAATGTCTTTAGGTGTATTTTTGTAAAATGACATCCGTATATTTCCTATATAAGTATGCATATTGCAGAGAAAGGATTATAATATATTCTTCACAAATCTAGTAAGTATTCTAACAATGTTAACATTAGCCCCTGTGTTTTGTTTTTGTTTTGCAGGGCAATGGGGGTTAAGTGACTTGCCCAGGGTCACACAGCTAGTAAGTGTAAAGTGTCTGAGGCCGGATTTGAACTCAGGTACTCCTGAATCCAGGGCCGGTGCTTTATCCACTGCGCCACCTAGCCGCCCCTAGCCTCTATGTTTTGTAAATAAGGTCTAGCCTTTTGGGTTTATGTTTACATTATATTATATTTTGTCTTGGGTTTGGGTGAGGAAAGTTTTTTTTAAATGGAAATACTTTATTGTAGATATGAGTCCCCTTACTAGAAAAAAACCCAAAGCTTATTAAAAAACTTTGCTGGTTAGGGGCAGCTAGGTGGCATAGTGGATAGAGCACCGGCCCTAGAGTCAGGAGTACCTAAGTTCAAATCTGACCTCAGACACTTAACACTTACTAGCTGTGTGACCCTGGGCAAGTCACTTAACCCCAATTGCCTCACTTAAAAAAAAAAAAAAACTTTGCTGGAACGGAATTTACTGCATATCATTGATCTGATTTAACTTTCAGTCCCAGTTCATAAATGTGAAGTTCTTAAGCCACTCAGAACAAAGAGTTCTTTATTATCTTTTTGAAGCTCTCCAAGGATGGAGAGTCTACCAACTCTATTCCCATATATGATTTTAGATACTCCATTCTATGTAGTTAGCAACGCAAAGGGCCCCTTCTATGGTTTTAGCTCTCCTTAACAATCAAGAATTATTTTTTCCATATATACAACTAAAGACTCTTATATAATCCTATTTTATCTTATTTTGTCCTTTGAGAACATGAAAAATAACTTGACAGCATCCTTTTTATTAAAAAATCCTTCACTATATTATCTGTATTTAGCATTTTCTATTTTTCTTTAAATAACACAAAAATAAATAAATAAATAAATAAATAAATACAAATAAATAATACTAACTGCCCTAGGGGCAGCTAGGTGGTACAGTGGATAGAGCATTGGCCCTAGATTCAGGAGTACCTGAGTTCAAATCCGGCCTCAAACACTTGACACTTACTAGCTGTGTGACCCTGGCCAAGTCACTTAACCCTCATTGCCCTGCAAAAAAATAAAAACAGGGGGCAGCTAGGTGGAGCAGTAGATAAAGCACTGGCCCTAGATTCAGGAGGACCTGAGTTCAAACCCAGCTTCAGACACTTGACATTTACTAGCTGTGTGACCCTGGACAAGTCACTTAACCTCAATTGCCTCACCTCCCCCCAAAAAATTATTGAGGAAAACCCCTCAAAATGAAATAAATAAATAAATAAAAACAAAAACAATATTATAGAATTGTCCCTTTAATTTACTATCAATATTACTATAACTCTTGTCCACTCATGTCTCTATCCTGTCAGCAAAGCCTTTATCAGTTTTATGTAAATATTTTAAAGGACTGTAGGCTTATACTCACCATCAAAAGTTTGACCAACAGATGATGAAATTTTCGCCCAGCAACATTAAAGAATCTCTAAAGATCGGCCAATTCCTAGATCTTTGAAGGGGAATGTAGTGTAGTACAATACTTCTACACTAGGTGGCAGTAAAACCATGGTTCAAAATTACATGCTGTCACACTACTGTA
This sequence comes from Dromiciops gliroides, assembly GCF_019393635.1. Classification (NCBI taxonomy): domain Eukaryota; kingdom Metazoa; phylum Chordata; class Mammalia; order Microbiotheria; family Microbiotheriidae; genus Dromiciops; species Dromiciops gliroides. The sequence continues at coordinate 294,434,734 of NC_057864.1, read as the reverse complement.
TGCAGTGCTTTCATAATATTTTTGCTTTCTTGTTTTGTAAAAAAATTTAATTCCAGGAATGATTGGGCCAGCAGTATTCCTAGTAGCAACTGGATTCATTGGCTGTGATTATTATTTGGCAATCGCCTTCCTTACCATATCCACAACATTAGGAGGTTTTAGCACTTCTGGGTTTAGCATCAACCATCTGGATATTGCACCTTCGTAAGTACTATTATGAAAATCAGAGCTTTGAATTTCTTAAATAATTTAGGATCAAATAAGTAGATAGTACAGGTGTGTTCTCCCCATTTTATAGATGAGAAAATGGAAGCTTAAAGAGTTTGGGTAACAGGGCAGCTAGGTGGCGCAGTGGATAAAGCACTGGCCCTAGATTTAGGAGGACTTGAGTTCAAATCCGACCTCAGACACTTGACACTTGGGCAAGTCACTTAACTCACATTGCCGTGCAAAAAAAAAAAAAGAAGAAGAAGAGAAGAGTTTGGGTGACTTGCCCAGTCTCATAGCACTAGTAAGCATGATAGCTAATATCCTAACCCAGGGCTCCTTACTTCAAGCCCAGTGTTCTTTCCACTACATCCCCATATTTCGTCCCATTTATCTTTTATTTAGACTAAACATTCTCCTTCTGTATATGCTCCACTTTGTCACAGATCTTCGTAAACTGTGTCATATAGAACATAATACCTCAGGTGTGGCCTAACCAGAGAGAATACAATAGCTTGACTGCTTTCCTCATTTCTAGACATTTTTTATATTAATACAGTTTAGGATCACAGTGTTTTTAGATGCCAAATCACAATATTGATTAATAATGCATTTGCAATTTACTTGATGGCTAGGTATTTTTTTTTCTTTCTTTTTTTTTTTTTTTTTTTTTTGGTGAGGCAATTGGGGTTAAGTGACTTGCCCAGGGTCACACAGCTAGTAAGTGTCAAGTGTCTGAGGCTGAATTTGAACTCAGGTCCTCCTGACTCCAGGGCTGGTGCTCTATCCACTGCGCCACCTAGCTGCCCCCTAGGTAATTTTTATATCAACTTTCTAGAAACTCTGTCCCAGTTCTTATACTTGGGAACATCTCTATACGGATTCATGTCTCCTTTTATACTCTTGTCTTCACAATTCATCAGCCTCCTCCACACCTATGCCCTCTACCTCAGCCATCCACCAGGATAGTCATAACTTAAATCTCATCATCAATTATTATAATTTCAGCTTCCTTGATTTTAGACTCAGGAATTTCCCTCTCTCATCAATCTCCTACTCTTCTCTCTCCTTCATTACTACTGACTTCATTGCTTCATCTTCATTAGAGACTTCAATTCCCCTTCCCCTCCCATTCCTTCTTGCTCTCACAATCTGTCATCTCTGCATTGGTTCCACTTTCCTTCCTTTATAGTCTTGACCCTGTAGTTGAACAATAGACATTGCTTTCCCCTCATCCTTTGTTCTCCCTTTCTTCTCTGTCTAGCCACAGCCACTATTCATGATGTGCCAGTATTCAAAAGTGGATCCAGGGGGCAGCTAGATGACACAGTGGTTAAAGCGCTGGCCGTGGATTCAGGAGTACCTGAGTTCAAATCTGGCCTCAGACACTTGACACTTACTAGCTGTGTGACCCTGGGCAAGTCACTTAACCCCCATTGCCCCCCCCAAATAAAAACAACAACAACCAAAAAAAAAAACCCTGGATCTACCCCCACTATCCATTTTGCCTGTTTATCCTCCCAAACTGCTGAAAACCACTTGAAGTCATAACTCATCAAAAAAAGAAGAAAAAGAAGTAGTGGTAGTCATCATACCAGTTGACCGTTACCAGGTCCATGTCAAATTTATTTGATCTAATCCCAACTGGGTCCTCAGTGATAGGCTACAAAATGTTTCTTCTCTAATTGACAATGTCCCACTCCCTTTAGCAGCTCTTCCAAACCTCTTCTCTCTTCTAGCTCCCATAATCACAACTGACAGCTGACATTTAAATAACCCTTTAATGTTAGCAAAATTACTTAAGTACGTTATCTTAAATAATACAACTACCCTTTAAGGTAGGTACAATGTGTATTATTATAACCACTTTATAGATGAGGAAACTGAAGTTGAGAAAATTATGTAACTTAACCAGGATCACACAACTAGTAAGTGTTCAAATTCCAGATTTTTAAATCAGATCTTCCTAATTCCAGAAGTCCTTCCTAACTTCCTAAATCCAGAATTCTTTCCATTATAACATGCTGCCCCAATGCCTCCACCCATCTTCTTATCAGTAAACATCCTTATCTCTTTCTATACTGAAAAAAATAGAGGTAGTCCCTCTACCTCTTCACTAATCTGCTATTCCTTTCATCCTTTATCTGAGGAAGTGATCGCCTTTTTCTTTGCCAGTGACCGCTGTTCAACCTGTGCCCTCAATCCCCTATTGGCTTTCTCTAGCTGGAGCTCGATTCATTGAATATTCCTTCTCTCTTATCTTCCATATCTACCTATCTATCCACTCTTTCGACTCTATCCCACTCCTTAAGAAATCCTCCCTTAACCTTGGTCATCCTATCTTGCCATCATCTTACATGTATATCTTCACCATTTCACTGCCAAACTCTTTTTTTTTTTTTTGCGGGGCAATGGGGGTTAAGTGACTTGCCCAGGGTCACACAGCTAGTAAGTGTTAAGTGTCTGAGGCTGGATTTGAACTCAGGTACTCCTGAATCCAGGGCTAGCGCTTTAACCACTGCGCCATCTAGCTGTCCCATCACTGCCAAACTCTTAAAAAGAATCATATAAACTCTCTGCTTTTACTTTTTCACAACTCACTTAACTTGGAGTCAGGAAGACCTGTGTTTGAATCCTCTGTATCTTTACTATCTTTACTTTTACAATTACTATCTTTATGACCTCTCCAAGCCTCAGTTTCCTCATCTGTAGAGAGAATAGCTCCTACCTTAATAGATTGTTGTGAGAATCAAATGAAATAACATATGCAAAGTACTTTGCAAATGTTAAAACAGTATATAAGGGGCAGCTAGGTGTCGCAGTGGATAAAGCACGGGCCCTGGATTCAGGAGGACCTGAGTTCAAATGTGGCCTAAGACACTTGACACTTACTAGCTGTGTGACCTTGGGCAAGTCACTTAACCCCCATTGGCCCACAAAAAAAAAAAAAAGAAAGAAAGAAAGAAAACCATATATAAATGGTAGCTATCAGGAGATGCTTAATAAATGCTTCTTGGTTGATTGATTGATTTTTTTTCTGGATTGTGGCCTTACCACTGCATTAAAACTGCTTTCTCCAAAGAGGCTTTTAAAAAAATTTATTTTGGCCAAAATTCAGTCTTTTTTAATTTGTGCTTTTTAAAAAAGAAATGTCATCATTTGCTAATATTCCCCTTCTTGAGAGAATCTTTTGTTATAACAAAGAAGTACAATTAAGCAAAACAACCCAATTCAAGCATTTATTAAGCCCTTACTCTGTGGTATTCAGATATGATAGTATGGTTTAATAGCTAGGGAGCTATTTCAGAGCCAGGATGATCTGAATTCAAATGCTTCTTACATATAGTAGCTGTGTGACCCTAGACAAGTCACTTAACCTCTTAATATCCCAGTTACCTAAGACTGTAAATTGAAGATCAGTTGCTGATCTGCATTAGTAGAATATACTTGGGGGCAGCTAGGAGGTGCAGTGGATAAAGCACCAGCCCTGGATTCAGGAGGACCTGAGTTCAAATCTGGCCTCAGACACTTGACACTTACTAGCTGTGTGACCCTGGGCAAGTCACTTAACCCTCATTGCCCCGCGCAAAAAAAAAAAAAAAAAGTAGAATATACTTCCCCAAACCTATGAAATCACAGGTTCAGGGGCAGCTAGGTAGAGCAGTGGATAGAGCACCAGCCCTGGATTCAGGAGGACCTGAGTTCAAATCCGGGCTCAGACACTTGACACACTAGCTGTGTAACCCTGGGGAAGTCACTTAACCCCAATTGCCTCACCAAAACAAATAAACAAACAAACCAAAATGAAATCACAGGTTCCGACAAAAAAAAAAAAAAACCTTTGCTGAACAACGTTAATACTAGGTAATTTTGAGAGGACATACTGACAACTAACCAGTTGGGAAAGGTCTTGTGCAAGAGTCAACCCTTGAAGGGAACTAGGAATTCCAAGAGGTATCAGTGAAAAGAGAGAGCATTCCAGGCCGGGGGGCATAGATGATGGACATGAAATGCTGCATATGAGAAACAAGGAGCTCATTTTGGCCAGAACATAGAGTGAATGAAAGGCAATGATTGAAAAATCAGTATAGAAAGAGGTTGGTGCCAAATTGTGAAAGACCAAATAGTTGAGTTTGTATTTTATCTTAGAGGGAATAGAGCTTCATTGAAAGGTCTTAGACAGGGAGTGACACAATCAGATCTATGCTTTAAGAAATATTATTTTGGGGACAGCTAGGTAGCACAGTGAATAAAGCACCAGCCCTAGATTCAAGAAGACCTGAGTTCAAATCCGGCCTCAGACATTTGACACTTACTAGTTGTGTGACCCTGGGCAAGTCACGTAACCCTCATTGCCCTGCAAGGGGCTGGGGTGGGGTGGGGTGGGGTGGGAAGGGAAGAAATATTTTAGGGCAAAAAGACCAATCAGGAGTCTGTTACAATGGATCAAAAGTAGTGATCAGGGTCTAAACTAGTGTAGTGGCTACATGAGTGTAAAGAATGGAATTCATGAGAGATGTGAGGGAGATACAAATGATAGCATGTGCCTAGTTAGTCTACCACCTCTCCACCCAGAGAAAGGGCAGTAATGTTTCATGAGATGGATTACTTGCATTAATCCGAATTCTCGTGTCTTTTAGTGTTTTCCTTTATGTCTATTATAGCCATTGTGAATAGTGTTCTCTTGGTTCCCTTTTACTTTATTCTGCAACATTTCATACAAGTCTTCCCAAGTTTCTCTGAATTCTAAATATTTATCACCTTATGGTACTGTGATATCCTGTTATCTTCATGGAGAACAATTTGTTTAGTGTTTCTTAAATTGAAGGACACCCATTTTGCTTCTAGTTCTTTGCTACTACAAAAAGGGCTTCTAGCGGGGCAGCTAGGTGGCACAGTGGAAAGAGCACCAGTCCTGGATTCAGGAGGACCTGAGTTCAAATCCAACCTCAGACACTTGACACTAGCTGTGTGACCCTGGGCAAGTCACTTAACCCCCACTGCCTTGACAAAAAAAAATTTTAATTTAAATTTTTTTTAAAAGTGCTTCTATCAATATTTTGTTACATATAGTATCTTTCTGGCATTCTAAGTGTGGGGACCAATTTTTAATTGGGGAGTGCTAGCTAAGCAGCTTGCCACAATATTGGGGCAAGGAAGGAGACCGGCAGCCTCCCTCAAAACAGAACAAGATTTATTTTAACAAGAACGAACTTAAAAAAAAACCAAAAACAAACAGGATCAGTAGGATCAAGGGAAAGGAAATAAAATGGGGAAAGGGAAATTATAATACCTGAAAAAATACCACCGCCCAAGAATCAGCTGAAAATATGCAGCAGAACATCCCAGCTTCCACCTAGAATGCCCAATTCTCCTCCCCCAAACCTAGAAACACCCCACACAGCCCCAGCCAATGGGATGGCCGCTCTGACAGTCACATGACTGCCCTCACTAGGCTTCCAATCATTATAATTTTGCCAGGCTCATTTAGGCTTCGGCTAGTGGTGATGACGTGAGGTGCCAGAGCCCTGGCAACGGCTACAACCAGTGAGTGGAGCACCGTGCAGTTTGCGGAGCCCCAGGCCAGTGCGCACAGAGGCATAAAAACCTCAAATAACAATTAATTCTGTACATAAGTCTTTCAGAGTTGTTTTTCTCTGTAATGTCATTATGTATGTTGTTTTCCTCTTGTGCTCACTCTGTTCATAGAGGTCTTCCCATCATGTCACCCTGCTTCTGGCAAAAAAAACCTTATTAAGTTAGAAAATCTTAGTAAAAGCAATATATTTAAATCTAAAATTAAAGTATAAAAATAGGCCCTGATGAAAAACAATAAATTATGCGTTCATTTTTGATGTAAGGGTTCTAAAGAATCCAGGGCAATAGCACAAAAGCAGATAAAATCAATAGGTGGCATTATTGACCTGGTAGATAGACATTTGGCATTCATGATCATTTCTGAAGGTAGCTCTGTGTGTCTTCTCAGCAATAGTTCATAAATTGATCTCACGTTAATTTAGTCATCATATTGTTGGAAAGAATCTCCTGGGGCAGCTAGATGGCGTAGTGGATGAAGCACAGGCCCTGGATTCAGGAGTACCTGAGCTCAAATCCGGCCTGCAGACACTTGACACTTACTAGCCGTGTTACCCTGGGCAAGTCACTTAACCCCCATTGCTCCCCACACACAAAAAAAAGAATCTCCTTAGGCCTAAAATTAGAACAGGTGGTTGAATTTTCATTAGATTTACTAGCCTATTGAATTCATGTTCCTTTCAATATGGTAGTGACAGGCAGAAATTGGCTAACTGCTAATTTAACAAAACTTTATACAACTACTTTCCTTTAGTGATTTGAAAGTTGTCTAGATATGAATTTGTTTTGTGGCAATTACTAAACAAAATATCCACTCAGCACACTTCATTGCTAAAGAATATATATAACTATCAAACCTGTATAAAACTTCTTTGATTAAAATTAAATATTAAATTATATAATAAGAGTAAATATTATTTTCTTTCCAGGTTTTAAACATTCAAAGTTTAAATAAACCATACAATTTCAAAAAACTTTAACTTTTTAAACTAGAGGTTTATGTTGAATTCCATTGTTTCCTATCAATTTTTTTCTTTTCAGAAAAGGATATAAATCTCATGTTATATTTATACATAAAAGAATAAGAATCCGGATGAGCAGACCCTCACTTTTTTGTATGGGCAGTCAGGTGGCATAATGGATAGAGCTCTGGATCTGGAGTCAGGAATATCTGAGTTCTAATTTGGCCTCAGACACTTACTAGCTGTGTGACTTAGACCTGTTTGCCTAAGTTTTCTCATCTGTAAAATGAGTCGGAGGAGGAAATGGCAAACCACTCCAGTACCTTTGCCAAGAACACCTCAAGTGGGGTCACAAAGAGTCAGACACGAGTGAACAAGATTTTTTTGTATATTTTTTTGTAAACTGAGAAATATATTTATCACAACCAACAAGTGTTGCTATACTTTGTCTTACCTCTTCTCTAGCAAGATAACCATGTCTTCATTCATATATATTATGAGAGACTTGGTGGAATGGAGCGATCACTGGATTTGAAATCAAAGGACTTGGGTTTAAATCCTGGCTTATATGATTCTGAGCAAGTCACTTGAGCTTTGTGGGTCTCAGTTCTTTCATTTATAAAATGAAGCCATTGGACTTGATGACCCCCTGGTCCCTTTCAGACTAAATCTATGACCCAAAATTTCTCGCCAGTATTTGTTGTTTTAATCATAAAGTTAAATGTGAAATGCTTAAACTGCAGGCTTCTTGAGAGCAGAGACTGCTTCATTCTTTTGTGCTTGTATCCACAATACCTAGCACAATGACTGGCACAAAGTGGGCACTCGGTAAAACCTTGTAAAATTGAATTGAATCTTCCTCAGACAGTTATCATTTCAGGGGGAAAACAGAAACAAAAAAGGAAACTATGCCTTTAAGATGTAATCCCTATCAAGTAAGGAAAAATTAATTAAAAGTAAACCTTGATCAAAAAGATGAGCGAATTTCAGAGAACATGAATTTCAAGACTATCGGCTTTACTTGGCCTGGGGATATATTCAGAAAGATTTGGCAGGAAAACTGTTTAAGCAGTAAAGGAGTTCAAGAAAGTAGAATTTTGTTCAAAGGAACAATTGTAAAAGCATTAGAAGAATCTATGTTTATTTTGTGCAAGATGGGAAGGGTGGGAAAACCATACTGGACTACACAAAGAGCAGCATAATGACCTGAAAGACAAATGTGAATTCTTCAAAGTAGAAACTAGGCCAGTTTACCCCCCAAAAAAGAAAGAAAAGAAAGAAAAAAGGAAAGAGAAGAAATGCAGGGAGATAGGAAGTAAAAAAAGGACAAAAACTCTGTAAGACGTCAGAAATAAGCAATTTTATTTTAAAAGGGGATGGGACATGAAAAAAAACAGTTAAAATTAAGGGAAGAATTAAGAAAAAGGCCTTTTGGAGCACTTTTGGTCAGATAAAGGAATGATTTTTAATAGGTAGCACCAGTTGTAATAGTAAGTTTTGCTTTTGACTTCTAAAAAGAGTCAACCTAAGATCTGATTATTAAACCAGGAAAAATCAGCAATAGGAACTGAGGGCACTAACAAATGAAAGCATTTTCTTGTTGTTGGTTTTTTGGTTTTTTGCGGGGCAATGAAGGTTAAGTGACTTGCCCAGGGTCACATAGCTAATAACTGTCAAGTGTCTGAGGCCAAATTTGAACTCAGATCCTCCTGAATCCAGGGTCGGTCTGTGCCACCTAGCTGCCCCCATGAAAGCATTTTCTTAAGGTTATTTAAGCAAATTAGATGCTCAACTCCTTATATTTAGGCATTTCTGATATCTAGATGCACTTCTTCCTCCTTCACACCTCCTAGAATCCATTTCTTACTTGTCTGAAATTCAAGAATTGTCTCCTGTGAAAAACTTCCCTAAAAATCTTAGCAGCAACTATATGTGATAAATACATAAGCACAAGAGCCATTCCTCAATAGGTAAGTGGTCAAAGCCTATGTGTCAGGCATTGTGCTAAGTGGTAGCAGTATAAAGACAAAAAACTGTCCTTGCCCTCAAGGAGCTTATATTCAAAGAAGGGAATACCATTTGTAGATAACTGATAAGTAAGCACTTACAAGATATACACAGAGTGGGGGCAGCTAGGTGGCGCAGTGGATACACTTACTAGCTGTGTGACCCTGGGCAAGTCACTTAACCTCCATTGCCCTGCAAAAAAAAGAAAGAAAGATATATACAGAGTGGATATAAGGTCATCTGAGAGAAATCACTAAGAGCTGGGGAGACCAAGAAAGTACGCAGTATGAGAATCATTCATATGAGAAAGAATGACCAAATCATTAATAATAAGAGAAATGCACATTAAATTAACTATGAGGTTTCCACCTCATAGTATTCAGATTAGCAAAAATAACAGAAGACAAAAAAAAGACAAAAAACCAGCAAGTGTTTGAGAGACTAATGGGAAGACGAGTATACAAATATTGATAGCTGTAAATTGGTCTAACTATTCCAGAAAACAATTTGAAATTACACCTGAAAAGTTACTGAGCTGTTCCTACCCTTTGGTCCAGAAATAATACTACTAGGTTTATAATCTGAAGAAGACATATATAAAAATATTTATAGCAGCACTTTTGTGGGAGGAATGAGCTAGAAAGAAAGTGGGTATTCAACAATTGAGGAATGGCTGAATAAATCGTGGTATATCAATTTAATGAAATATTATTGCTCCATAAGACTATGAATATTAAGAATTCAGAAACAGAATGTAGAAGACATATGAATTGGAGAGAGAAGTAAATAGAACTAGAAAAATAACGTATACAGTTACGACAATTTGAGTTCCAATCCAGCCTCAGACACTTGACACTTAATAGCTGTGTGACCCTGGGCAAGTCACTTAACCCTCATTGCCCTGCAAAAAAAGAAAATTATTTGGTATTAGGCACAAAAATGAAAATTAGATCAACCGAACATAAATAATCCTGAATTAGAAACAAGGATAAATCTAAGATACTAAAATATTAAACAGGGAATTCATTATTCAATAAATAGTACTAGGAAAATTTGATAATATGATGAAAAAATGTGATGAGTGCCACATCTCTTACCATTGGTTCACAATAAATTACAATGGTTCAGTTACTGTAAATGTTTTTTAAAAAATCAAAAGAATGAAATTAATGTCCACTGCAGATATTCAAGAGTGATTTTTATCTATTTGACAAATTATAGGAAGCTATTTTTATTATATAAAAATTTTTGCACAACAAAAAGTAATGCATCCAGAATAAAAATAAAGAGAGATTGGGGGGCAGCTATGTGGTACAGTGGATAGAGCACCAGCCCTGGATTCAGGAAGACCCAAGTTCAAATCCAGCCTCAGACACTTAACACTTACTAGCTGTGTGACCCTGGGCAAGTCACTTAACCCCAATTGCCTCACAAAAAAAAAAAAAATTAAAAAAAAATAAGTGATTGGGAAAATATCTTTTTCACAAACATTTCTGATAAATATCTGACATCTCAAACCCATCAGAAACTAATATAAATCTATAAGAGTAAGATCCACTCCTAAGTGAGTAAGTGATCAGAAGATGAGTATAGTTTTTAGAAGACAAAACACCAATTTCCAGTAGCCATTTTATTTTTATTTTTTATTTTTTTTTAGTGAGGCAATTGGGGTTAAGTGACTGAGCTAGTAAGTGTTAAGTGTCTGAGGCCGGGTTTGAACTCAGGTACTCCTGACTCCAGGGCTGGTGCTCTATCCACTGCGCCACCTAGCTGCCCCTCCAGTAGCCATTTTTAAAATTATTAAAGCTCTCTATTATAAAGAAACAAATTAAAATATCCCAGAATTAATGCTTTACACTCATTAAATTGATAATTTAAACCATACAGTGTTAGCAGCAACATGCAAAAAAACAGATTTATATATATATATATATATATAATATATATAAACAATATAATAGCTTTTAAAACTTCATATTCTTTGGAACGCTTCACAAATTTGCGTGTCATCCTTGTGCAGGGGCCATGCTAATCTTCTCTGTATCGTTCCAATTTTAGTATATGTCCTGCCGAAGCAAGCACAAAACTTCATATTCTTTGTTGTTGTTTTTTTGTTTTGGTTTTTTTCGGGGCAATGGGGGTTAAGTGACTTGCCCAAGGTCACACAGCTAGTAAGTGTCAAGTGTCTGAGGCTGGATTTGAATTCAGGAACTCCTGAATCCAGGGCCAGTGCTTTATCCACTGCGCCACCTAGCCGCCCCACTTCATATTCTTTGAACCATTGATCTTGTATTTTGTTTTTTGGAGGGTTTTTTGGTGAGGCAATGAGGGTTAAGTGACTTGCCCAGGGTCACACAGCTAGTAAGTGTCAAGTGTCTGAGGCCAGATTTGAACTCAGGTCCTCCTGAATTCAGGGCCGGTGCTTTATCTACTGCAGCAACACCTAGCTGCCCCCTGAACCATTAATCTTGTATATTAATATTGTATTAAAAATTAAAAGGCTCTATCTGCCAAAATATTCATATCAAAATTACTCATTAAAAAAACCTAGAGGGGCAGCTAGGTGGCACAGTGGATAGAGCACCAGCCCTGGAGTCAGGAGTACCTGAGTTCAAATCCAGCCTCAGACACTTAACTCTTACTAGCTGTGTGACCCTGGGCAAGTCACTTAACCCCAATTGCCTCACTAAAAAAAAAAAAAAAAAAACCTAGAAAACTATATAGTCAAACAGTGATGGTATGATGCAGTGAAATAGTGTAAAAATAATAAATATGAAGAACATACAGAAACTGAAAGCAAAATTAGAGTAACACACATATCAAGTATTACTATACATGTAATACACTAACAAATCCTGTTTGGCTTTTAAATCCCTTCACAACCTGGCTCCTTTTTTTGCCCTTCCAGTCTTCTTACCTTTACTCCCCTCCATGAACGCTATGATCCAGCAATAAGCTTCTCTTCCCTCTTCCTTACACACAACACTACATCTCAACTCTACACCCTTGTACTAGCTGCCCCCCACCCCCATACCTGGAATGAAATCCCTCTTTGTTTCTGTGATTTCTTTCAAAATTAAGCTCAGGGAAGCTAGGTGGCACAAGGAATAGAGCGCTGGCACTGGAGTCAGGAGGACCCAAGTTCAAATTTGACCTCAGATACTTGACGCTTACTAGCTATGTGACCTTGGGCAAGTCACTTAAACCCAATTGCCTCACAAAAAAAAAACCAAACCACAACACTAAGCTCAAATCCTCAGGCCTTTAATTGTATTTTCCTCCCCCCTTTTAGTGCCTTCCCTTAAAGATTGCCTTCCATCTCTACTTTATAGATCTTGTAGGTCCATAGTTGTTTATATTCCCTCCCCTCATTAGAAAATGTGAGTTCTTTGCAAGCAGAGACTGCATTTTTGCCTCTCTTTGCTTTACCAGAACTTAGCATAGTACCTGACATGTAGATGTTTATTATTGATGCTGGTGACAAATTTCAGGATCTTAATATTAGGAAAAGATGTCAGTTTCTCAGGATAGGCATGGATAGCTCTGTATGTATAGATCCATTCTCTGGCAAGAGATATACTTTTACTCTAAAAAAGAAAGAAAAATCAATAGTATTTTCAGTTACAAAAATCCTAAGTAGCAAAAACACAATATATACATCATGGACAGGATTATATAAACCAGACATTATAGAAACATGCCACAACAGTCACTATGAGGCCCATCACGAGAAGTCTGGCCCCCAAGAGATGAATCTTTTTTGACCATAGCTACTCTTCAGTGGGTCAGCTAGGCAGTACAGTGGAGAGAGCTCCATACCTGGAGACAGGAAGACCTGAATTAAAATCCAGCCTCAGACACTTATTAGCTGTGACCATGGGCAAGTCACTTAACCCTGTTTGCCTTAGTTTCCTCATCTATAAAATGAGCTGGAAAAGGAAATGGCAAACCACTCCAGTACCTTTGCCAAGAACACCTCAAGTAGGGTCATGAAGAGTTGGACACTACTGAACTGCCAATAGCTCACAAATACTGTCTTCTAAGGCCTGAAATGGTTGAAACCAGTGTTGGTGGAGGAGTGTACCTATATCAATGAAGACCTATCTTTTGAAGCATTGAAGTATAGCTTTCTTATAGCTAAAATTGTGTTTTTATTAAGTTTAGAACTTTTTAAAAAACTGTAGTTCCTCTGAATAGAAAGAGGCTAGGAAAATATATTTCCAAGTCTTTGGAAATAACAGCTAAATACTTATATCCTTTAGATAATAAAGATTTGAGACAGCTAGGTGGAGCAGTAGATATACTTACTAGCTGTGTGACCTTGGGCAAGCCACTTAACCCTCATTGCCCCCCCCCAAAAAAAAAAGATAATAAAGATTTTACTGTACTTGTTCTAGGGATATTGCCAGCCTGAAGGAAATCTTTTTCAACTTTTATACCACAAAGTGCAAGCAAAATCCCACTCTAGTCCCCATAATCCATTTTCTCCCACAGCAGTGCATCATGCTTCCATTGCACTTCTAAGCCAACCAAAACATAAATACTCAATTGAGCTTCTGGGTGCTGACATTGAGAATTTCACAGCATACACTTACACTTAGTAACAGGCTCTTGTAACTTCTGGCAGCATTACAGTCAGTGTCCACCTATTGCCAAAATGTTAACTGTGTTTAAAAAAAAAAAAAACTGTGCTGCCAGCTTGATTTATTTAAGACGTACTAAAACTAGAGTGCTGAGACGAATCTGTGCCCCACAGTTTCATTATCACCCCATAGGTGTTTCAAACATAGAAAACTAAAATTGTCAAATGTTAACACCTGGATGCAGTCCAGCCATTTTGCTAGCTTTTTTCCTCCCCCCACACCTCTTCAAACTAACTTGTTTGGTTTCTTTCAAAACTTATGAAAATAATCTGTCAAGTACACCAAAAGAATTCAAATTATTTAGGCTACAGAAGAAAATTCTGAACAGAGGAAGGAAATAAAACTTATAATACCAAGTGGGATACTGCTCTGGACAAGAAAGGATAGGACTGCCTTGTCTGAAAATAGATTTAGTTGAACTGTTGAGACAGCTCCCCTGAACTTAGTTTTCCATTAAGTTCTACTAAATTGTAAGGTCCATGGGAATAGAAAGAGTGAACTGTATATTTTTAAACAAACTGCTTTTTTTTTTTAACATTGCCTAAATTTTCCCCTTTCCCTACCCCCATGTTCCTTGAATCGTCCTGTATAACAGATTGTTTTTCTCTTTTTTTTTAATTCTTACATCAATTCATGACTTTCCACTGTTCTCCATATTCGTCATTTCTTGTAGCATAGTAATATTATATTACATAGATGTACCACAGTTTGGTACATTTGGTACATTTCCCAATTAATGAACATCTATTTTTTCCAGTTCTCACTAGGTTTTTTTTTTGTTTGTTTTGTTTTGGTTTTTTGCAGGGCAATGGGGGTTAAGTGACTTGCCCAAGGTCACACAGCTAGTAAGTGTCAAGTGTCTGAGCTCAAATTTGAACTCAGGTCCTGCTGAATCCAGGGCCTGTGCTTTATCCACTGTGCCACCTAGCCGCCCCCCTCACTAGGTTTTTACCACACTACTCTATCCTGGTTCTCCCATCAGTTCCCATGGATTCAGTTATCTCAAAGTTGATGATTCTTGGGTCTACTAATCCAGCCCTGACCTCTCTGCTGACCTCTAGTCTCTCATATAGCCAACTGCCTACTACATATGCAAAACTGAACTCATTACCTTTCTCTCAAAACCCTTCCCTCTTCCTAACTCCCCTATTACAGCCTAGGATGGGCACAGCCATAGTCCCAATCATCCAGGCTGACCACTAAGGTGTCATCCTCAACTCCTCACTCTCTTACTCCCCCACATCCCATCTGTTGCCACATCCTGTCAACTTTACCTTGGTGATATCTCTTGAATAGGCCTTCTTCTTTCCTCTGACACTGCCAGCACTCTGGTGCAGGCCTTCACCAACTCACCAGTGGCAGTAGCTTGCAATCCAGGGACACAGGACACTACATGTTTAGATTCCTGCATTTTCCCTGGCTGTCCCCCATGCCTAGAATTCTGTCCCTTGGCTTTTTTCAAGTCCCAGCTACAATCCCAACTTCTACAGGAAGCCTTTCCCAAAACCCCTTTAATTCTAGTGCCTCCCCTGTTGATTATCTCCAATTTATCCTATGTATACATTTTTGTGCATAGTCATTTGCTTATTATCTCCCTCACTGTGTGAACTCCTTTTTCTCAATCTTTGTATCCCTAGTGCCAACACATAGTAGTCAGTTAATAAATGATTCTTTTTTTTTCTTTTTTTTTTTTGGTGAGGCAATTGGGGTTAAGTGACTTGCCCAGGGTCACACAGCTAGTAAGTGTTAAGTGTCTGAGGCCAGATTTGAACTCAGGTTCTCCTGAATCCAGGGCCAGTGCTCTATCCACTGTGTGACCTAGCTATCCCAATAGATGATTCTTGACTGACTGACTTAACTGCACAATACCACATTGGGTCAGCAAAAAAAAAAAAATTAACCTTAAAATTAAAAGAGAAAAATTGTTTTTAAAGGAGAGAGTGCTATCCTTACTGATCCTAAATTTGAATAATTACATCACATTTTTTAAAACCATCATCATGATACATACTCACCTGTCTTTAGTGGAAGAGGAAAAAAGTCAGCATGCTATTATCAGGACAGCACACTTTTAAGATAGTCATTTTATACATTACTAACAGACATCAGTCAACAAGGAAATGAAGTAACAAGGAATGGAAAGAAAACCAGTACATGATGATATTGGCAAAATATTAAATTCCCCAGCATAGTAGACATTGGATCACAGGGAATTTACTTAGTTTGTTCATTTCTGTTTCAAAGCACCTAGCATTTTTCTAAACATAGTTTTCGGAAATAAGAAATTCTCCTCCCTCCAAGATGAAAATGTCATACCAGAAAAACAAAGTGTGCTTTGTTTGCTTACTCATACTGGGAAGGTTTTTTTCCTTCCTTCCCTTTCAGCATCATAATACCTCCCGATTGCCTAAATAAGTAACATCTCTAAAAAAATAGTAGCACATCAAATGATCAGTTTTTCCAACCGTCCATAATGCATTGATGCTCATAATTTTTTTTATGCTCATACTTTTTAAAAGAAATGTTAATTCTTTTTATATCTCCTCAAATGCTCAAACATTGGATCTGTGATTTCAACAACATAGATGATCCCTCCAATGATGCAGAGCCCAATATATCTCTCCACCTATATTGCTATACCATGGTCTACTTATTTAGCCCTAACCTCTCATCTCATATATCCAGCTGCCTATTAAATATCTCTAATAATAGAGATATTATCTCTAATAATTGAGATAATAATTAGATATCTCTAAATGTCCTATGGACTTCTTAACCTCAATTTATGCAAAACCATACTCTTTACCTTTCCCCCCAAACCCTCCCTTTTTCCCAATTTCCCTATTACAACCTAGCATGCAGCCATCCTCCCAATCACCCAGTCTGACAAATAAGGTAATACATTATATTATCATTAAAAACAAAATCTTTTATAGCCTATCTAGTTATATTTACAACAGTGTAGTACTGTCCCCATCGCAACACCCCTATACCGCCAAAAGGACAAAGTTTGCTTTCCCAATTTGTTAATAGAATGACAAGTAAAAATATGATTATGACGAGCCTTATGCATTCTTCGAAAGGGCCACAAAATTTCAGGGAGAGGAGAGAGGTGAGCAAAACATCTTTGGGTTGCTTATAGTAGCTGCAATAATTGGACAATAAAAAATAACAGAAGTCAAGTGCTAAGTGTGAAACTGACTCTCAGTGTAATATGAGAATTCAGAGAAGAGAAGAGAAAAATCACTATGAAGTTGTGTGTTGTGTGATTGGAAAAGGCTTCCCTGAAAAAGGTAAAAGCTGGGGCCTTGAAGGATTTATATAAGCAGAAAGGGAGATGAGAGGGGGTAGTCCAGGCAGGACAGAAATAGTACCATGGCAAAAATGAACCTGGCTGTTTCTGGGTACTTGCTTGAACAGAGCTGAGACACTTATGAAATAGCAGGAAGGGAGATTGGATAGAACAAATGAATTGAGGTTATGAAGGTCTTCAAAAACTACAGTTTGGAGTGGGTGACCTAAGAAAGCCACTATGAGTTTTTGCCTAGGACAGCCACAAAATATTTATAATCGGTGACACAAATTACAATTTCATTAAATGCCCAAACCAATGTCATGCCCAAACTCATAAAATGCCCAAACCAAAGATAACAAATGTATAAGATAATTGTGTTTAGTAACTTCAGAGGAACACTAGGGAGAATCTCTTTATTATACAGATTGTGATTTAGAAGCAAAATTACAGGAAGTTGCCTGAGATACGAAGAGGTTGAACAACTTAGCCAATCATGCATTTAACAAATATCAGAGACAGGATATAAACCTATATGACTCTAAGTCACTCTATTCACTCCACCAATGAGTAGGCTTCTTTTAAAATTATCATTTTTATAGCATTTTGTTATTGTTTAGTTGTTTTTCAGTCATGTCTGACTTTTTGTTGACCTTCACCCCCACCCCCCCACTCGGTTTTCTTGGCAGAGCTAGCGAAGGGGTTTGCCATTTCCTTCCTTAACTCATTTGACAGATGAGGACACTGAGGCAAACAGGATTAAGTGACTTGCTCCAGGGTGACAAAGCCAATAAGATTCTGAGGCCTGATTTAAACTCAGGTTCTTCCTGACTTCAGGCCAGGAGCTTTATCCACTGCACCACGTAGTGATCCTTTTATAGCATAGTTTTCTCAAATTATATTAGAACATTAATTGGCTATATTACTTGGTTTTGATGAACTTTGTCTTTTCTATTCTTCATTATAAGATGGCTCTCTGGAAGGGGAGAAAGAGCTATACAGTTGGTACATAAAAGTGATGTTTTTAAAATGACATTAATAAATTAATGTTTAATGCTATTAACTATAAAACTGGAAATGAATGTTTCACCTAAATATCCAATCCTACTCCCTATAAGCATGTTTCCCTCCATATTATTTCTTTCTTTTTTTTTTTTTTGGTGAGGTAATTGGGGTTAAGTGACTTGCCTAGGGTCACACAGCTAGTAATTGTTAAGTGTCTGAGGCCGAATTTGAACTCAGGTCCTCCTGAATCCAGGGCCAGTGCTCTATCCACTGCGCCACCTAGCTGCCCCCCCTCCATATTATTTCAGCCAGTGAAATATCTCATATTCGTGATTTGAATTTCAGTGTAGGAAAATTATAACAAAAAAAGCAAAAAGTGTTATCATCAACTAATAAACTCCTCTGGGAATTGTTTATACAGGTATGCTGGTATCCTCCTAGGCATCACAAATTCATTTGGTACTATTCCAGGAATGATTGGACCAGTCATCGCTAAAAGCCTAACACCTAATGTAAGTAAATATTTTGTTACATAAAACATTACAGGGGGCAGCTAGATGGCGCAGTGGTTAAAAGCACCGGCCCTGGATTCAGGAGTACCTGAGTTCAAATCCGGCCTCAGAACCTTGACACTTACTAGCTATGTGACCCTGGGCAAGTCACTTAACCCCCATTGCCTGCAAAAAAAAAGAAAAAAACATTACAAACAGTTCAAAACTGAATATTACGATTATGATATATTTTGAGTACATTCTTATCCAATATTATTACTTAGAAATTTCATTTTTTTCTACCTTTACAGTTTAATTGCTTTTTTATGTAAGTAGTAGATAAAATGAAGACTTTATGCCTGAAAGCCCCCATATAGTTACATTTATATGACATTCGTGATACTTAAATTATTTGTATTAGTCAATGTTCAACCAATAATTATTAAACACCTTCAGGGTGAAGGGTATTATGCAAGAGACAGAACTTAGATAAGATACAATCACTGCCTTCATGGAGCTATTAGTGTAGTGGGGGATGTGACACATATACATATATCTATAAAATACATAAGTGAATTAGAGAATTGCAAAACAAACTTTGCCATGGTGCCCTAAGAGAGAAGGTCATTGGGGCAGCTAGATGACACAGTGGATAAAGCACTGGCCCTGGATTCAGGAGGATTTGAATTCAAATTCAGCCTCAGACACTTGACATTTACTAGCTGTGTGACCCTGGGCAAGTCACTTAACTCTCATTGCCCCACAAAAAAAAAAGAAAGAAAGAAAAAAGAGAGAAGGTCATTAACTACCAGGAGAATCCAGGAGAGCTTTATGAAGAAGTCAGTATTTGAATTTGAAATACAACTAGGAATTCAGTAGGTAAAAAATTAGGAAGAACAGCATTCCAAAGATAGGGAAGCATATGAGCAAAGGCAGAGATTGTTTTTATTTTATAAACCTTTGCAGATTATCCCCACTCTGTCAGAGGTTTCTTGTAACCAAGGAAAACAATCAATTGTTAAATTCATCTAAAAATACATGCAACATCCTACATCTGTAGCACCTGCACACATATACCTGTGTTTTTTTTAAAAAGTCACAAATATATTTTTTCTCCAATCCCCTCATTTTATAGAAGGGGAGTTGAGGTTAATTAACCAGGCCAAGGTCACACCAGTAGTGAGCTAAATAAAGTTCAGTAAACTAACATTTGAACCTCAGTCCTCTGACTCCAATCTTTAATTCTTTCAGTAAGAGGGTGTGTATGTCTGTGTGTGTGTGTGTGTGTGTGTGTGTGTGTGTGTGTGTGTAAAGAATATTTGACACCCCTCAATCCCAATTATTATAATTAAAAAGATGTTCTACCCCTTATACCTTTATCAGTTAAAAACAATTCTTTGAGATACAGAATTATTTTAATCAATCAAATGTATAAAACATGTGTGAACAATCCTAGTGATCTCTGTTAAATCACTGAGCTCATTCCCAATCCCCTTGCTGCTTTGGGTTTTAGGTATAATAAGGGTCTGGCTCCTCAAAGTTCCTCAAAGCCTTAAGATGGAAGCAGTTGCTGGAATGCTTTTTCTTTAGGAACCTTCCTGGCCCCAAAATATGTATAATTCTTTTAATCAGGCAAAGTACATTTCCTGGGGCAGCTAGGTGGTGCAGTGGATAAAGCACTGGCCCTGGATTCAGGAGGACCTGAGTTCAAATCTAGCCTCAGACCCTTGACACTTACTAGCTGTGTGACCCTGGGCAAGTCACTTAACCCCTTGCCCCACAAAACTTTTTTTAAAAAGACAAAAAACAAAGTACATTTCCTTATCTGATTTCATCCAGTGGCTCAAGCACTTTGTTTCAGATATCTATTTTATACTTTTGATTGATTGACTCAATAGAGGTGTCTACAAGTTATTCACACCTAATTTTTGTTTTTGATTGATTCTGTCATTTGGAGGCATGCTAACCTGATAAAGGTGTCAGAAGTAGAGCATCCTGCTAGTCATATTAATTAGGACTAGAGAACGTAAAATAGTATTTTTCTTTTTCCTTCAGGGCAATGAGGGTTAAATGACTTGTCGAGAGTCACACAGCTAGTAAGTGTCAAGTGTCCGAGACAGATTTGAGTTCAGGTCCTCCTGAAGCCAGGGCTGGTGCTTTATCCACTGCACCACCTAGCTGCCCCAAGAGTAACATTTGTTACCCAAGTCCATATCTTTTTTTTTTTTTTTTTTGCAGGGCAGTTGAGGTTAAGTGACTTGCCCAGGGTCACACAGCTAGTAAGTGATAAGTGTCTGAGGCCAAATTTGAATTCAGGTCTTCCTGAATCCAGGGCCGGTGCTCTGTCCACTGCGCCATCTAGCTGCTCTCCAAGTCCATATCTTGACCTGGAAGTTCTTAAATTTAAAAATAGATTTTATTTCTCAAATGGTATATTAGGAAAGAAAATTGGAAGCGGGAAATGCAGGATCTATTTAACCATACCTATGGTGGGGGCAGCTAGATGGCGCACTGGTAAAGCACCGGCCCTGGATTCAGGAGTACCTGAGTTCAAATCTGGCCTCAGACACTTGACACTTACTAGCTGTGTGACCCTGGGCAAGTCACTTAACCTTCATTGCCCTGCAAAAACAAAACAAAACAAAAAAGCCAACCATACCTATGGTTAACTCTCTGTATGAAAATTACACATGGTGTTCTAAAAGACAATTGAAAAGTTCATCTTAAATGTACATCTCTGTTCACATTTAATTTTCTTAAAGGGACCACTTAAAAAAAAAAGAGGAGACAGCATCGTGTAAGAAGGGTATTTTAGTACCTGAGTTCAAATCTAGCCTCAGACACTTAACACTCACTAGCTGTATGACCCTGGGCAAGTCAACCCCATTGCCTCACCAAAAAAACCCAAAACATATCAGATATCTAACAAATGTTACTCTTTCCTTAGATGTATCAAAATAAGAACTTAAAGCAATCTTAACACCTGTAATTTTCAGGTTGAGTCCCCAGAGGCCTTCCAAGTTCATGAAGCCTTCACTACTTCCCACCCATCCCCAGTTGAAGTTGAATTCTCCCTCAGATTTCCTGCAGGACTTTACTTGGAACCCTTGCTTATCCTTATCACATAGTACTTCATTTGCTTATTTGTTTACATGCCTTGTCCCTCTCATTAGACTATAAGCTCCTTGGAGGCAGAGACTATGTCATTTCTCATCTTGGTATCATTAGTACCTAACATCTTAAGTTGGGGATGGTAATATTTACTAAATGTTTTGTTGTTGAAGTTTAAGTATATAATTGAAATCTAAAATGTGGGGACAATTATTCTGTTATAAAACAAAAAAACATTTTAAAATCACTAGTAGAATTTTCATCTTCAAAACTGGGAGCTATGGGAATTATAGTACAATTGACAAATTGACTGGTTTGTAAGCCTCTCTTTGCCTCAAAGTAACACTGAAGTATTATCTAGTGTTGTAGGTTAAACAGAGGCCCTTTGTCTTAGGAATTCTGAAACACTGCCTTAAACATAGTATTCTGGTATAATAAATAATCATTGATTTATCCCCTTTTCTGCTAGTGCCATGGCACCACACCTGCCTCTCTGATTACTCACAACACATTTAAGATTTCTTTTTTGACAAAATACATTCATTTCAGACAAGTCTGACTTTTCAATAGTGTTCCTGTCTCCTGTTCACATTTTTCTCTTTAAGCTCACCCTGATTGCTCTAATTCTCTACTCTTTTCACTACTTGTTCTCCTCATTGCTTATTCAGTTCTGGCTGAACTTCAGTTATTAAATTCAGGGGGAAAAGTTGTGCAAATTGGACAAATTACCAAAAAATCTTGGGGGAAGGACCACTAAACTATTTTTTAAAAGGTTTGTATTGATATCTTTTGCTTTTACATCGCCTAGATTTCTCCCTGAATCCCTTTCCTTCTCCCCACCCGGAGTTATTTCTTATAACAAAGAATTGTTTTAAAAAGGCAAGAAAAAATACAGCAAAACTGATCAACACATGCAAAAAGTCTCATGTTATATATCAAAGCTTCTTAAACCCACATGAGGTTGAATACCTGAAAGTAGGGGGAGTAAAAAAAAAATTGGCACCAGTAAAGGTTATATATACCTATTTTGTGTACCTATATACCTGAGGTTGTGTAAAAATTTCTTGGACAAAAAGGGGTCTGCTGGGGCAGTTAGGTGGTGCAGTGGATAGAGCACCAGCCCTGGAGTCAGGAGGACCTGAGTTCAAATCCGGCCTCAGACACTTAACACTTATTAGCTGTGTGACACTAGGCAAGTCACTTAACACCAACTGCCTCACCAAAAAACAAAACAAAACATAAAGGGGTCTGCTGATGGAAAAAGTTTAAGAAGCCCTGTTATATGTAATGTTCCACATCCTTGGACCTCATCTTCTGCAAAGTGGGAAGAGGTATCTTCTCATATATTTTCTTTAAGGCCAAGCTTAAACTTTGTAGTGGTTGTTCTTTACATTTACATTTTTGTAATCATTGTACATATATCTTTTCCTGACTCTTTCATTTTGCATCAGTTAATAGAAATCTTTCTGGTCTTCTCTGTATTCATCATTTTTAGTTTCTTAAATCATAGTAATATTCATGAATCACAATTATGTTAGCTGTTCCTCAATTTATGGGCATCTGCTTTATTTCTAGTTCTTTACGACCACAAAAAGTTAATATATAAAACACCTATATCAGATTACCTGCTGTCTAGGGGAGGGGTGAGGGAGGGAGAAAAATCTGAAATTGGAAAGCTTGTATAAACAAAAGTTGAGAACTATCTTTACATATAACTGGAAAAAAATACTTTATTAAAAAAATTTTTTTTTTAAGTTAATATATGGAACCTTTGTTTTTAGCAATAACCTCCTGTGGTATATGCCGAATCTTTGTAGGAAGACCATAGTTGGGGTTTTTGGGGTTTTTTTTTTTTTGGTATGTGTGAGGCAGTTGGGGTTAAGTGACTTGCCCAGGGTCACATAGCTAGTAATTGTTAAGTGTCTGATGCCGGATTTGAACTCAGGTCCTCCTGAATCCAGGGCTGGTGCTCTATCCACTGCGCCACCTAGCTGCCCTGGAAGACCATAGTTTTAAAAATACTTTTTCCACAATACTTTAGCAACAATGGAAATTTTCTGGCTGCTAATTTTGATAAGCCTATGCATGCCTTTTTATGTTCTTACTATCACCTAACAGAGATAGGACAATGCAGAAAAGTTCAGAGGGTTTGCTAGCATTTATAGTCTCCACATATGTGAGCAGAAATTGAAAGTACTTTTCTGTGCACGTAATGAGCACAAGTCTTACTCATAGTGAGGTGTGCAGCCATCTTGGACTAATAAAATATATTTCTTACTACCTCCATCATTCTCTCTCAAGATTCCTCACTCCTCAAGATCTTTTTTGTTTTGTTTTGGTTTTTTTGTTGTTGTTGGTTTTCGTGAGGCAATTGGGGTTAAGTGACTTGCCCAGGGTCACACAGCTAGTAAGTGTTAAGTGTCTGAGGCTGGATTTGAACTCAGGTCCTCCTGATTCCTGGGCCGGTGCTCTATCCACTGCACCACCTAGCTGCCCTTCCTCAAGATCGTTATTCCTATATCTTGACCCACATATCCAAAGTCAGCATGTTAGGCTTTCATGGCCAGAGCACAATATGCTCTAGACAGCATTCACTGCTTCCTGGCGCCATACACGGGATCAGTGACAGCCACAACCTCAATAGTAAGGTATCTCAATAGTATGGTGCCTTCAGGAAACTGCAGCTTGAAGCCTTTCGCTGTCAGTCCTTGACACACAACTAAGGCAAAGAAAATGAGTTCAGTGAAACAAAATTCCTGTAGGCAGCTGGGATGATGTCTGGCAGAAATCCCCAATTCTTAAGCTTCACTGTCATTTGCTTGTAACTAAGCTTCCTGAGTGTCACTCCATCCTCCGCTGTCCTATCTCTGTGAGGACATGGACTTCACTCCTTTCTTAGGTGTCACTCTGGCTTCAGTGTTTTGTGGCCTTCAGGACAGAGAATCTGCAAACACATTAGTCTTCCCTGTCTAGTAGTGCTTGCTGAATTATGGCTGGCTGATGCCACTGCCCGTCTCTGGCAAGTTAAGTGGCTTCTAGCTGGGCACCATTTACACTTTAAGTAGACTGTTGCATCCTCACACTTGCAACTCCACTCTATGCACGGTCTTTGGACTTCTGAGGGACGCACACCTCAAAGACATGGATTACTGCTTGTTAACGGGTAGAGTCTTGCTGTTGTTCAGTCTTCTGTGGACAAATAGAACTAGTTTCTGGTGACCATTATTCTTCTGGTATAGGACTGCTCCTAAGTGTTCCAGGCTGGCATCTCTATGAAGGACAGAAGGCTTGTTAGAGTCTGCAAAAGCCAATTCTGGTGCCTGTGTTAGGACTCAGAAAAGTCTTTGAAAGCTTATTCATGGCCTTCCACTCCCATCCATGGCTGTACCCACTTGCCAGGATTCTCTTCCACAAAGCCCTCTGGAGCCTGTATTCCCTTTCCCTCCTAAACTCCTCAGCACTTAACTATTTAAAGCACCCAGCCTCAGCCAATCCAGTCATTTCCTTTTAAATCAATCAGAAGGGGACAGCTAGGTAGCACAGTGGATAGGGTACCAGTCCTGGATTCAGGAGGACCTGAGTTCAAATCCAGCCTCAGACACTTGACACTTACTAGCTGTGTGACCCTGGGCAAGTCAATTAACCTTCATTGCCCCACCCTACCCCCCCCCTCCAAAGTCAATCAGGAAAAGGCATTCACATCTCCAAAAGTGATAAGATGGATGAAATTTTATAGTTTGATATCTTGTGATTACTTGCCACTGCCCTACCCCCCAAACCCCACACCTGCCCCAGCTCAGAAATCAGCTCTTACTCTAACAATACCTAATTCTAGAGAATGCAATTAATATCATTGGGTTTACTCCCTTTTTTTTCTTTTACAGAACACAGTGAAAGAATGGCAGATGGTGTTCTATATCGCTGCTAGTATTGATATATTTGGAGCACTTTTCTTCACAGCTTTCTCCAGGGGTGAAGTACAGGAGTGGGCTCTAAATAATTATCACAGGGATCTAAACTAAAAGAACCATAGAGAAAGCCACTCTCTTGATTCATTCTTATCATCATGTAACCTAAAAGTGCCTTTGCTATTTGAATGCTTAAACATTTCACCAAAAAATTTACTTACATACTTTTAAGGCTTGAAATTATGAAATGTCACTACTTGATTTTTGTGGAATTTAATATTTTTAATCATTTGTAGTAAGAAAAGCTATGCTAGAGGTTGTAATTTAGATTCATATACACAGCTTTAAGAAAATAATTATGCATAGTAGTTCAGGATTAACAAACTGACTAAAAGTGAAAAAGAAACCATAAAATAGCAGTGATATTTATTTTTAGAGAGCTGTACACTTAGGAGAATGAGCTAAATGAACCCTGTACCTTCCCACAAGCTGAATGGAGATTCTCAGGTATTGGTAAAGACTTGTTCTCATCCAAACTTCTCTCATGAACACACTTCATCTAGTTTAAGCCCAGCTTTGCCACTTCCTAGCTTTTGTGACTTTGGGGAAGTCACATAACTTCTCTGAGCCTCAGTTTCCTCATCTGTAAAGATACCAGAACTTGCACTTTTACCCTCACAGAATTATTGTGAGGATAGCACAACATGTTCTCTAAGTTGGAGCTATTTTTAATCTACTCTCCTTCACACTCAGGGGTCTGGAAATTTACAGTTTCTGTGATGCTACTAGCATCCGTAGAATCTGGCCTTGCAATTCAAAATGCTATCAAGGGTCCACTGTGTGTAAAGCCCTCTGCTGGCTCCTGGAGAGATAATAAGGGAGAGTCACTACCTTCATAGAGTTTACTCTTTGCCAGGTAGCTGTGGCAGGGGCAGCTTCATTTTCACCAACAGACCATTTTTACATAGACATTTCCTCTCTCTGACTCCTGGGACAAGGAGTCCACCCATAGCCACACAGACTGATTTGCCAATAATAGCTCAGTGCCATTTCTTTGGGTAGAGTTCTCACTATGTATGTGGCTATTAACTGACTGATGAAGCTGCACTTTCAGAGTAGCCTGGAGAAATCTCAACCTCTGTTTGAGGTAATCTCTATCCACCCTGCTCAGCAAGTTGAACTCTGAGATGTCATATAGTTTGCAACACAGATTTAGACTCCTGGTCATTCTTAAATCATCCCACAAACCATGCTTGGGACCAGCTGTCTCTGCCACTGCCTCTTCTGGTTCCAAATACAGGGGAGGTCGGCTTCTTGATCTAGTGCAAAGGCACAGATAGAACCCATCCCCATTCCACTAACAGGCTTAACTTGACCTTCTGTTTGCAATTCAAAGTAAAAGTGGTTTTTAAAGACCCAGATCACCGGGGGATAGTCCCTGTTGCTTCTGGACTCTGGGATTAAACCACTCTGGGATTTACAAAGGGATTTTCACCAAATTTTCTACCAGTGATTTCAAAGCATGCTTTAAAGAACCTTTATGTGATATGGATCTTAGCTAATGTTTTGTGGCTATTAGTTCTGTCTTCTTATCTTGTCCAGGATAACTTTTTTGTTACCTGTTGGGTGCAATTTTATGTAATTTATTGTTCAAACTGTATTCAGTCCAACATTTATTGTGAACAGTTTTGTCATGTTGGTTTTATATCATTAAAATGATGATTAAATGTGAATGTTCTGTTTTCTTACATCTTTTATAAGGATTTATACTTAGCTATCCATAGGAACTAAAATGTTTTCTGTTCTATTTTCAAAAGTAATATAGGGGGCAGCTAGGTGGCGCAGTGGATAAAGCACCGACCCTGGATTCAGGACTACCTGAGTTCAAATCCGGCCACAGACGCTTGACACTTACTAGAGCTGTGTGACCCTGGGGAAGTCACTTAACCCCCATTGCTGTGCCAAAAAAAAAAAGGTAATACCATACTTTTTGGTGAGGCAATTGGGGTTAAGTGACTTGCCAAGGGTCACACATCTAGTGAGTGTCAAATATCTGAGGCCGGATTTGAACTCGGGTCCTCATGAATCCAGGTTCAGTACTCCATCCACTGTGCCACCTAGTTGCCCCATCATCACATTTTTAAAAAGTTATCTTCACCGGCCCTGGAGTCAGAATTGCCTCGCCAAAAAAAAAAACAAAAAACAACAACAAAAAAAAGTTATCTTGAAACACGAACATAATTTTTTAACTACGCTATATCCTCCTTTAATACTCAGATCTGTGATTTCATCCTTCTGGGTATTCCTTCCAGGGAAGCTGATCACAATCTATCTGTACCTCCCCGTTGTGTGGGATTCTTGTCCATTCACCTCAGCAAACACTTGATACAGGGTCCATAGGCATGCTGGCTGCCTTCCTCTAGTTCTCGTGGCAGGGTAGACACCAGTGAAGAACATAAGCTATCCATCAGGGATCCTTCCCATTCTTAGTATGTGACTGGCCCATCATTTTTCTGGTCACTTCACTGATGGTGCCTTTCATGCCACTTCTATCAAAATCTCCATCGTGGATGTGTAGAGACTTCCCACATCAAAAGATGGACTTTTGTTTCAGGGAGAATATTGGGGTCCTTAAAAGCTCACACACAAACCCATACATATATAAATACTTCAATAAACCCCAGTCTATATAAATAAGCATGTAATCTTTTTAGATCAATGGAATTCTATGGTTCAACTGTATCTAAAGTTTTGCAAGTTGCCTTTTCAGCATTCTTCATGAGGTATTGTAAACTGAAGTGTCCAAAGTATTTTGCTTTTAAGCCACTGTATTGCTTAAGCCAAGCCATTTATTTACTGTCCCCCTTGTATCACCAGATAACAAAGGATAGTATATCCTTTTCCAACTTTCTGGTTGGGGTGACAGACTTTCACCAACCCATCCATACAAATTTCACCCCTGATATAACTAAAGCACATTTTTTAAATAGCTAGAGAGAGTTGATCCTGATCTTAAACCACTGAATCGGTCTGAGATCCAGAACAACAAGCTCTCCTTATGGTTATTATTACTTAGGGATAGCCTGTTGTTCTGGGTCTCAGGCTGGTGCAGCGATTTAGACTCAGGACTGAAACAAAATTAGAGTCGTGGGTCATATAATGCTTAATGAAAGAAGTTTGCTTAACCAAAGAATGGAAACAATATTCCCCAAAGATTCAGTCTTGATTCAGTTGGATGCAAATCCCCTAGCCACTGCATTTGCTTGGTCCAAAGGATGTGTTGTCTCATGTCAACAGGTTCAAGCCTTAGTCCCCTTGACCGATTAAATCTTGAGAACTGTTTCATTGTCTTTTGGGGATGAAAAGGAAAGAGGAGATAAAGTTGTCTATGTGGCAAGGGCATTCCAGTCTTCTTAATAGTTAGTTTCACTAAAAAAAATAAATAAAATAGGGGCAGCTAGGTGGTGCAGTGGATAGAGCACCGGCTCTGGAGTCAGGAGTACCTGAGTTCAAATCCAGCCTCAGACACTTAACACTTACTAGCTGTGTGACCCTGGGCAAGTCACTTAACCCCAATTGCCTCACTAAAAAAATAATTAAAAAAAAAAAAACACTTACTAGCTGTGTGACCCTGGGTAAGTCACTTAACCCCAATTGCCTCACTAAAAAATATATAAATTTAAAAAAAAATACTTACTAGCTGTGTGACTCTGGGCAAGTCACTTAACTCCAATTGCCTCACCCAAACCCCCCCCCCCCAAACGTAAAACCTAAGTTACAATCACCCATACTTTAAATACTTTTTTTTGTGCGGTGGGGGGGGGGGGGGGAATGGAAGTCCAACTCTGTAAAGGGAACTTCTGTTAAATTCCCCAGGCACAGAGAGATTAAGTGATTTGCCCAGAGTCACATATTTCAAGGATAGAACTTAAACCTATGACTTATTAACTACAAGGCCAGGCTAGAACACTTCAATTTTAATCTTATGAGAGCAAAAATGTACCACCCCTGAATTCGGGAAAACAATTTGAAATTATGCTTTCATTCTTTTTTTTTAATAAGTGACTAAAATGTCCAGACCCATTGACCTAAAGATCCTGCTGCTAGACATATACCCCAACAAGGAAAAAGACAGAAAAAAGGTCCTACATACCCCAAAGTATGTTACACTTTTGCAGTAGCAAAAAAAAAAAAAAAGTAGATGTTCTTTAGCTGGAGAATTGCCAAATAAATGGGCAGCTAGGTGGAAGATTCATCTAACAGTTCTAGCTGCGTGTCTAGGAAAGTCACTTTACCCTGTTTCCTCATTTGCAAAATGAGCTGGAGCAGGAAATGGCAAACATTCCAGTCTTTTCACCAAGAAAACCCCAAATGGGGTCAAGAAGAGTGAGACACCACTGAGCAACAAGAAGGCCAAGTAAATAATGGTACATGAACATGATGGAATATTGTTGTACTCTAAGAAACAATAAGAATTCAGAGAGCATGGGAAGATTTATATGAACTGATGAAGAGTAAAAGAAGAACAAGGAAAATAATATACAAAATGTCTAAAATTGTCATTGGAAGCAAAAAAGTGAAAGTGCTTTGTAATTATGACATACAAGCCTTGCCCTAGGGAAGTGATAAGAAAAGGTCAGTCTGGCCCTTTGCAAAGTTAGGGCCCTTGAGTAAAACTGGGGCCAAATGGCCTACAATCGGGCTCAGTTGAGGTGTTGGCTACTTTTGCTGAAGTGCTTGTTTTTTCTCTTTTTTAATTTAGTTTCTCTTTTAAGAATCAGAAACATTAAGATGTTTGAGATTAAATTTTCATTTCTTCATTCAACAACTATGTGCCAAAGACAAAAATAAAATAGTCCTTGCCCACCCTCAAGGACTTTACATTTAATTGAAGGTGGAAGAAAGAATATATACAGATGTATAAATACAAATTTATATACAAAATTAGTATACAATACTTGTGCTGGTGTGGTGGGCACAGTCTAGTGTTTTATGATTTTACAAAAATCATTAAGTCTTAAAACATGAGGTCTACATATAATATTTTATTTGTATATAGTATTTGGGGAGGGAAAGGACATTAGAAACTTGGAGGACAGGATATAGGCCCCTTATGGGAAGAGGCCCTTGAGCTGAGCCTTAAAGTTTCTATGAGGTGGATCTGGGGAATGGGAGCATTCCAGGACAGCCCATGTATGCAAAGGCACAGATGTGGAAGATGCAATGTTATGTATGGAGAACAGGAAGTTAATCATTTTGGCTAGAACATTGTGGAAAAGGGGGAAGTAATGTACAATGAGCCTGGAAAGGCTGCATGGAGCCAGATTGTCAAGGCCTTTGAATGCCAAATGGAATATGTTATTTGTATTTATTCATAAATGTATGTGTTGGCAGCTAGGTGGTACAGTGGGTAGAGCACTGGTCCTGGAGTCAGGAGGACCTGAGTTTAAATCCGGCCTCAGACACTTGAAACTTACTAGCTGTGTGACCCTGGGCAAGTCACTTAACCCTCATTGCCCCGTTTAAAAAAAAAAAAGATAAATGTATGTGTTGTTTTCTCTAATGGAATATAAGCAAAAGGTAAGATGGTGCCTCTGAGGGTTCATGAGTAGGGTTAGACCTGTGCTTTAAGACTATCCCTTTGGGGCGGCTAGGTGGTGCAGTGGATAAAGCACCGGCCCTGGATTCAGGAGTTCCTGAGTTCAAATCCGGCCTCAGACACTTGACACTTACTAGCTGTGTGACCCTGGGCAAGTCACTTAACCCCATTGCCCTGTAAAAAAAAAAAAAAGACTATCCCTTTGGAAAAAAAGAGATTATCCCTTTGGCAGTCATGGATGAATTTAGAAATGAGGACTTGAGGGGCAGCTAGGTGGTGCAGTGGATAGAACACCAGCCTTGGAGATGGGAGGACCTAAATTCAAATCTGGACTCAGACACTTGACACTTACTAGCTGTGTGACCCTGGACAAGTCACAACCCCAATTGCCTCACAAAAAAAAAGAAAAGAAATGAAGGCTTGGAAGCAAGGAGACAAATTAGGAAACTATTGCAAAGGTCTGCAATTACAAGGATGCAAAGGGAAATGGGACAGAAAAGAAAGGGGCGTGGGGGGATCAAAGATGACATCTAGGTGGTGAACCTGGCTGTCTGAAAGAAGGTAGTACCCTCAACAGAAAGAGGACTGTGTTAAGGATTAGATTATACATTCTCCTGAATGACAAGTGGTACACTGTCCACTGTTCAAAATAAAATTTCTCAGAATAGTAATATGTTGATGCAGCATTTGAAATAAGGTAGGGGAAAACAGCACTGAGAAAAATGGTCTCATGGATCTTCCTCAGCCAAATCAGTAGAACAAAAATTGTGGGTAAGTGTTGTGCCCTCACAGAAAAGGTCAGATGGTAACCGGATCATTTTAGTTAAAGGCAGAAACATATAGAATCATACTGTAAGCAGGGTTGTCAATTTTTCTTTCCCTTGGAAACAGATGAATCCTCCTTAGCTGCTTTCAGCTTTTAGAGAAAATTCAAGCAAACAACCAATTATTACACAACTGTGAGTAATAGAAGTGGTTCTTGCAGAGAAGGAATCATATGGAAAATAGGTTCTAGCAAAAAGCTCTTACAAGGGAGAAAAGTGTGTCTAAACAGTGAATAGGAAAATGAAGTGTGGCATCCGGGTCTTCAACTCTTGTTCTGTATGGAGCAATTAGGAAGAAAACTGGTAATTTTCCAGGCTCCTGTTTACTTTCACTTTATCTCTGTTGGGGGAGGAGACTCATGAGGAGAAGGAAGGTTAGATTTCCTGTAGCAGTCACAGAGTAGTCCATCAGGGTGATCCAATACTTATGCAACTGAGCTGAAGCCACTGTCAAATCCTTGTGTGTGTCCCCTCACATCTTTCTTCTGATTGGCAGGGCAAGAGCTAAGCAAACTTTATGTCCCCACAAAGGACTTATTATTTGCAAAGGACTCTTCAGATGGGAGCACCAGACTGTGCCCACCTCACCGGCACTAGAATTCACCCTTCCTGGGGTGAAACAGACACATGAATGACATTTCTTTTTTTTTTTTTTTTTTTTTTGGTGAGACAATTGGGGTTAAGTGATTTGCCCAGGGTCACACAGCTAGTAAGTATTAAGTGTCTGAGGCCGGATTTGAACTCAGGTCCTCCTGACTCCAGGACCAGTGCTCTATCCACTGCACCACCTAGCTGCCCCTATGAATGACATTTCTTAACAAAACACTACAGATGTAGCTGCCGTAAAACTTCCATTTATTATCTCCTCATTTCTATTCTAATAACTTCCATTCCACAATGCAAAAATTTTAGCTTTGGTCACATATATCCAGAGAGGTAGCAAGTTCTGTGGGTTTTTTTTCAGATGCAAGTTGTCCTTCATTGTCTTCTGTCTACAAAGATGATTTCACAGAATTGCTGTCAGTACCATATGGGTTTTCCACTGTTTTTCCAATAAAAATGATGTTTGTAGGGGCAGCTAGATGACGCAGTGGATAGAGCACCAGCCCTGGAGTCAGGAGTACCTGAGTTCAAATCCAGCCTCAGACACTTAACACTTACTAGCTGTGTGACCCTGGGCAAGTCACTTAACCCCAATTGCCTCACTAAAAAAAAAAAATGATGTTTGTTCTGAGCTATCCAAACTGTCCCCCTTTTGACTAAGTTTTGGAGACCATGAACTGAGACATTAGCTGGCCTATTCAAAGGTTAAACCTATGATCTTGGCATCCAGTACCGACCTTCAATCAAGTTAATGGGCTCAAACTATACAGAGTTCTTTAGTATTACTTATCTTTACTAATATTGCTCCTTAAGATGGAAAATAATTGCCATTTATGGAACAAAAGCTTAAAATGAGAAAAACATGAAGTTTTGTAAACAATGTATTAGGGCTTTTTCTGTTCACAGAATTAAGCTATATGATTGTGCATGAAGAGTTCCATAACTCTAGGGTATTACAATTGAGAATCTGTTTATGGGAGTAAACTTTATTCCTTCGATATGTCCATCCAACTGCATATTATAATCTGAACTATTGTCCATTTGACATTTTCCCTTGTGGATATTGATTGTGGATTTCATTTAGAAGGTTCTATAATATTCTGGGGCTTGGGGCAATCAACACAATATCATTTGCAAACAGGAGTACCAAAAATACTTCATGATGGGGCAGCTAGGTGGCACAGTGGATAAAGCACCAGCCCTGGATTCAGGAGGACCTGAGTTCAAGTCCAGCCTCAGACACTTGACACTTACTAGCTGTGTGACTCTGGGCAAGTCCCCTAACCCCCAATGCCCCACAAAAAAAAAAAAAAAGAGAGAGAGAGAAAGAATACTTCATGATGAATGAATGAATTAAGCATTTATTATGCATTTACTATGTACACTGTGTTAAGAACTGAGAAAATGTTATTCTTTGTTCACAAAGAAGTGATGTTGTGACTTGCAGTGAATTGGATTTAAGTGAGACAAGGCTGTGCAAAGTCACCAGCCTCACTCTCTCCTCTGGAGCCATCTGAGTCCAGTGGAAAGATCTATATCAGGACAACTGGAGATAGCCCCAGATGTTCTATGGCAATTGGGGTTAAGTGACTTGCCCAGGGTCACACAGCTAGTAAGTGTCAAGTGTCTGAGGTCAGGTTTGAACTCAGGTCCTCTTGACTCCAGGACCCACTGCACCACCTAGCTATCCCACTGAGGAAACAGAAAAGTAAGACAGTTACAGCTCTTGACAAACTTACTTTCTAATGAGGAAAATAACATATGAAAAGTTTCAACTGCAAGTCAGATAGAAGGGTCTAATCGTCCTTAGAGTATATTCTCAAAACAGATGGTAGGGGGGCAGCTAGGTGGCGCAGTGGATAAAGCACCGGCCCTAGATTCAAGAGTACCTGAGTTCAAATCCAGCCTCAGACACTTGACACTTACTAGCTGTGTGACCCTGGGCAAGTCACTTAACCCCCATTGCCCCGCAAAAAAAACAAAAAAACAAAAAAAAACACAGATGGTAGGGGCAGCTAGGTGGCAGAGTAGATAGAGCACTGGTCCTAGATTCAGGAGGACCTAAGTTCAAATCCGGCCTCAGACACTTGACACTTACTAGCTGTGTGTCCCTGGGCAAATCACTTAACCCTTATTGCCCCACAAAAAAAAAAAAAAAAAGGTGGTAAATGCCTTTTGCTTAATGTTATTTCCACTAATAAAACCATATTGGTAGGGGCAGCTAGGTGGCGCAGTGGATAGAGCACTGGCCCTGGATTCAGGAGGACCTGAGTTCAAATCCAGCCTCAGACACTTAACACTTACTAGCTGTGTGACCCTGGGCAAGTCACTTAACCCCAATTGTCTCACAAAAAACAAAAAAAAAACATATTGGTCTCTGATATTGAACCATTTGACACTGGGAAGGAAGCATTATTATTCCAAAGGCTCCTGGTTTTCAGGGTGCTGGGTTGCCTTCAGTAGGGTTTATGGGGAGATAGTTTTCAAGGTTGTGATGGTTTGGGTGCAGTCTGCCTCCTGTCTCTTCCATAAAGTGCTCTGCTGCTTCAGCTAAACTAAATCAGCCTGCCTTGCCTGTGGAGGTGGACAGTTGGTTGGCAGTTGGTGGGGATGGCCCTTAGCAGTTGCCTCTCCAGAAAGTGGCCAGAAGGGCTAGGCTGGAAGCTGGATTGGGGGTGGGGATGGGGTGGGACTGTTCCCCCCTTCCCCCCCCGTTAGACTTAGCACCTGTTGGTGGCAACTGGCCAGCTGTTGTAGCTGGAGGTAATGAGAAAGGTGAATCGCTCCTCCACAAAGATTTCTCCACTTTGAAGAGAGCTATGGGGGCTGGGCTGGAAGCAAATTTGTTGTAGAGGAGGCATAGCTATTCCCAAGGCTCTTGGGTTTCAGGGTAAAGGTAGTCTCCATCAAGGTCAATCAATCATTTATTAACTAACAGCTGCGTACCAGGCACTGTGCTAAGCACTAGGAATACAGAGAAAAGCAAAGCTCTCATAGAGTTCACAACCTAATGAGGAAACATGGTGCAAACAAGATACATACAGGATAATTTGGCAATATTCTCAAAAAATAAGTACAATGGGATTGGATGTTATTGACAATTCCAGCAACTGTGTAAGTATAAAAATATGATCTGCTATAGAATATCATCTGTGAAATACTTCCTGTTTCCTCTCAGAAACTCCATCAAGGATGTGTGTGTGTGTCTGCATTGTTCGCATCAAGCTTTTTGCAGAGAAGGGAAAGTAGGCAAATTTGTAAGCAATTACACATATTTTCTCTGATTACTTTTTTCAATAATAATGACTAGCATTTTTTCCAAGCATCTGGTATCCTCTCTTACTTTAAATATCTTGAGAATTGCCCCCCCTAAGTGTCTTCAAAACTGTGTCTTCAGGGAACTAGGTGGCCCAGTGGATAGAACACTGGCCCTGGAGGCAAGAGAACCCAAGTTCAAATCTGGCCTCAGACACTTATGAGCTATGTGACCCTGGGCTAGTCATTTAAACCCAATTGCCACCACCCCCCCCCCCAAAAAAAGGAAAAAATGTGTAAACAAAACTGTATCTTTAATAAAATGCAGAAATATCCTACTCTGTAGATACTTGTTTTGCTTGTCCATCTTTATTTACTTTAATGTTATTTCTACTTTGCCAAAATGACCCCTGAAAAGGGGAAAGGGGTATGGGAAAATTGGCATACTGATGCAATCTTGGCAGAGCCATGAATTTGTCAAACCATTCTAGGAAATGACTTGGAATTATGTAAGAAAAATGACTAACCTGCTCTTATCCTTAGATCCAGAGATCCTAGGGCAAAGTTAGGAAGGAAAAAAGATCCAGTATTATTCAGAGCAGCACATCTCGTAGAAATAGCAAAGCACTGGAAACAAAATGTGTATCTTTCCATTGTGTTAAGGGCTAAAATTCTAGCTAGTCTAAAATATCTAATGAGTGGTCGCCAATAAATTATAAGCTTTAGCAAGAGTTAGGCTTTTAAGCATTTATTAAGGAGAATAAGAATTTGGTAAAGAGAAAGAGAAAGGCCTAGATTCCTATCTATTAAAGAGAGAGCACATTTCTAGCTCCCTTCTCCGCCAGAGTCCCCAGGAAAGAGCCCCAGAGTCAGCGCCAGTCTCTTCCTTCCTCCTCCCACTAGTCCGCGTCACTTCCTGCTGCCAAAGAAAAGACTCCTGGTCTTGCCCTCAAAGACCTTCGCTTCATGGGCAGAACTCTTCTACAGTAAGTCTCCAGCAGGTGGCGTTATTCCAATCGTTACAATTGGAAAATAGCTGAAGTGTCTACCATTTGGGAAATGACTATGGTATAAGAATGTATGACTGTTATTAAGCAGTAAGAAAAAAAGAATGTGCATGTAAGTTATAGATGTGGTGCTTTTACAGGTTATGCTTATGCATATGGGTTCACTTATATACAGCTCCCAGGAAGGAATGAATAGATATCACTGGAATCTCCGCCACCCTACAACTCCCAGTAGACTTTGATTTCTACCTGGAGGGGAGCCAAAGATTGGGGATATGAAATTGACCTGTTCTCCTCTGAGAAGGGATAACAGACCAATATTATGTCTATCTGTTCTCCTAAATATTACTAGCCTAAGGGAAATGCAATTTAGTTTCATGCTGCTCTCCTAATTGATATATCTTAATAGGGAAGGAATGGGGCAGCTAGATGGAACAGTGGATAAAGCACCCACCCTGGATTCAGGAGGACCTGAGTTCAAATCACTTGACACTTATTAACTGTGTGACCCTGGGCAAGTGACTTAACCCTCATTGCCCTGCAAAAAAAAAGGGGGGGGGGGGAGAAAGGAATGACCCAAACTATATCCAAAGGCTTCACTCCCATCCCATCATTACACAAAAATTATCACACAAAGTGAATAACAAACCCATTTGTCCAAACTGATAGCAAACAGAAACAGAGCAGTTACAAAGATTAGCATATACCAAACAATACATACAAAGAATAAATTCCCACTTGGAGTGAGATTCCTCAGCTCAACTGAGATAAAGAGTCCCCAATTTTACCCTAAGGGGAAATTTTCCAGAATCTCTAATCTGATTTACTGGAATATAGACATAGTCAAGGCACCAGCACCTATACCTAAGAGCTTCTTACCAAAACTCTCCTAGCCCCAGCTCTCACTAGCTCCACCCCTCACCTAGAAACAGCATTACATAATCATTCTCTCAACCAATGAACAGAGTTCATTGCCAAGGCCCAGGCTTGCATCTTATGTGACATGAAGAACAGAGAAACAT
The DNA here is from genome assembly GCF_019393635.1 of Dromiciops gliroides. Classification (NCBI taxonomy): domain Eukaryota; kingdom Metazoa; phylum Chordata; class Mammalia; order Microbiotheria; family Microbiotheriidae; genus Dromiciops; species Dromiciops gliroides. The sequence goes on along the minus strand of NC_057864.1, from coordinate 294,397,203 downwards.
GGGAATATGTGTATGAACCGATACAGAATCAAATAAGTAGAACCACGAGGACGATATACACTAAGGCTAAAACAATGTATAAGAAAAGATCACTAAAAAGAAGCTAAATTCTGACAAAGGTCCTGGAGAACACATAAGAAAACAAACCTCTCCCCACTTGGCAGAAAGGCAGGGAATTCTAAGAACAGAATGTTGCATTCATTATCAGATGTTGTCATTACATTGATTGGTTTTTCTTTATATTTTTTATGAGCAAGTTCATTGAGTAGGGGGAAGGAAAAGGAATAGATATATCCAGAAATGACTATAATGTATAAACAAAAAGTATCGAAAGGTTTTTTTTTTAAGTCTTCACTGACTTGAGTCACTATGATGACATCAAGGGAAACAGTGGTGGACAAAGGAAGTTTGAAGAAATATAAAGTGAGCTTTGAATACTAGAAGAATGGAGTGAAGTGGTGTTCAGTTAACTCTCTCGCAAAGAGAATCATATTTTAGGAAGCCATAAATTGGAATTAAAAGGGTATATTTCTTTTATGTTAGGATAGGAGGTTTCTGGGTGGAGCTTCTGTCCCCAAGGGCTTAGAAAACAGAAAGAAAAGGTTTGGAGTGACTGAAACTCAGTGCTGCTGAGCTGCTGCAAGCTCTTAGAACAATGGGAAGCTTAGGCCAGGCCTCTCCCCACCCCACCCCCTCCATCCCATACTCAGTTGGTTGCTACAGCTGGAGGCCTGCTATGATGGAATCTGGAAACAAAACTTTCAATCCTTTCACATTCATTGTGCATATTTGATCCGGAAACACAGCACAAGTTATTAAGACTACAATATGAAAACTCTGTTTAATGAGAAAACCCCTCAATGCTGTATTTGAGAGGCTCTTATTGCAGGGATAATATAAATCAACAAGATATAACTATATCAATCACATCCAAATTCAGCATCACCCATTGGGGATTAGCTGCCACTGTGAGACCTTAATTTAATTTAAATATTGACTATTGAGAAGTCCTTTTCGCTTCTTGACTGTCTCTAGAAAACTATTTGGAAAGAAAAGCTCTACCTCCTGCCTCAATAGGCCAAATCCCATCCCCCCTTGCCCTCAATAGGAGAAACTAAAAAAGTCAAATATTGCGGAATCACTCCAGGCTTCCTGGCACTTGGGTTTGACTATGCAAGTTACAGATGCAAACTTTCCTCTTCCATTTGACAGATATCAAATGACTGGGAATAGAAGCTGGCCAAAGGGTTAGTGGTTAGGAGAATGTGCAGACAATAATACATAATAGGAGAGTTGTGTGATTCATGATATTTACTCACCTTTTTATATGTCAAAATAAAGGGCCAATATTTTAAGTAGCTTTTATTAATTCAGTTCCTAACATGGCATGACTGTGGATTCTATGGAAACTGGAAAATTCATGTTTTAGCAACAACAGAGCTTGTTATTTCCTGCTTCTTGTCCCGCCCCTCAAAAAAAGATGTCTTTCTCTTGTATTCTTACAAGCACATGCACATCCTTGCCTCCTTTGTACATGTAAGAACAATCTAATATAACTGAGCTAACTTCATCATCAAAATTCTTAGGTCTCCAAATACCCTTAAAAGTACAACCTACAAAAACAGCCTACTGTATCTTTATTTTTATTTATTTATTCATTCATTCATTTATTTAATTGTTTACTTACTTAGTTTATTTATTTTTGTGGGGAAATGAGGGTTAAGTGACTTGCCCAGGGTCACACAACTAGTAAGTGTCAAGTGTCTGAGACTGGATTTGAACTCAGGTCCTCCTGAATACAGGACTGGTGCTTTATCCTGTGAGGGCCAAAATTTGATATACAAAGTGTTATTTGGGTGACTCACCTTAATATTGGGGTCCCGGAAATATGAGGGATCTTTTAGGTTCACCTTCCCCTCTGAACTGCCCTTTTTAGATATTTCTCCCAGGCCAATAAGAAAGGAGCCTTTAAGCTTTAATTCACAAAAGGATCAGATTTTATTACTTGGGAATTAATTAAACAACAAAGGTGAAACTAATAAAAATCAAAGACAAGGAAATGGGAAAATAGAAATACAGATAAATACCCTTTTTTTTTTTTAGTAAGGCAATTGGGGTTAAATGACTTGCCCAGGGTCACACAGCTAGTAAGTGTTAAGTGCCTGAGGCTAGATTTGAACTCAGGTCCTCCTAACTCCAGGGCCGATGCTTTATCCACTGCACCACCTAGCTGCCCCCAGATAAATACTCTTAACTCTAAACTTAACCTATTCAATCCTCAGACCATTTCCAATTAAGCTAGTTCAAAGGAATTTAGGATTTTCCGTAATTAACTCACCTACACCTGGACCACCGGAAAAAAAACAGCTGCCAGAGACAGAGGACTCAAGCCACCATTGCAAAGGGAGAAGAAGAAGAGACCGCCAGACCGATAGCATTCTTTCCCAAAGAACCCTCCACCTCCCTTCAGGGAGCCTTCAATCTTTCCTCCCCCAAAAAGGGAGGTCCTTCAAAAACTGGAGGGGGCAGCTAGGTGGCGCAGTGGATAGAGCACCAGCCCTAGAGTCAGGAGTACCCGAATTCAAATCCAGCCTCAGACACTTGACACTTACTAGCTGTGTGACCCTGGGCAAGTCACTTAACCCCAATTGCCTCACACACACAAAAAAACTGCCTATGGAGAGTTCTCCTTCTGATCTCAGTAGCATAGTAACCTCAAGGTGGGCTAGGTGTGGCCCCTCCCAAATGAGTCAGCTAAAAACAGCAATATTAATCTTTACCACAAATATTTTTTACCACAATCCACTGTTCCACCTAGCTGCCCCCCTGTATTTTTTTAACGCAGATCAAATATTTGGTTTGTCTTTATCAACAACAACAAAAAATGGGGGGATGGGTAGAAACATACAAAAGGGAAGTTTTTTTTTAATTGTTGATTTCTGGAACAACAGTGCTGTCCCTAGGATACTTCAATCAATGGGTATTTATCAAGAGCTTGTCAAAAGACAGGAATCATCTAAAATACTGAGAAACATGGAAAAGGAAAATCTCTCTCAGTCTCTAAGGGGTTTACATTCTAATGAGATTGAGGCAGTGTGATACAGTGTAGAGAGTGATGGATCTGGAGTCAGAGAAACTGAGAGTGAATCCTGGTTCTCTCCTAGTTGCTGACTATGTAACCTTAGATAAGTCTCTTTACTCCTCTGGGTCTCAGGTTCCTCATCTATAAAATGAGAAGACAGGCTAGATGACCCTTAGGGTCCCTTCCAAAGCTGAATCAATCATCCTATAATTTTAATCCTATACTTAATCCCTTCAACCATTTCCACCCTCCCAGTTGGTGGTTGAGCATCCCATTTGTGGAGGAAGTGGCTCCAGACAGTTGGTACTACTTCTATTACTATTTGTTTATATTTCCATATCATTTTAAGGCCTATAAAAGCTATATATGCATTATTTCCTTGCATCCCCACAATACCCAGTGAGGTTTGTACTTCAAATATTATTATTCTCATGAGAGGCAAGGGGTGGGGGGGGGAGGGGGGGAGGATCTGGGATTTTTGTCTGAAACTATGATTTTGCCCATGAAAGGAAGTCTCTGATGTGGGAACTCCCCATTGATGAATTTTAGCAATAACATAGTCTCATTGTGTGGCCTATGATCACATAGTCAATAGGTATCAGAGATGGGACCTGAACCCAGGTACCACCTGATTCTGAATTAGGATCTAAGTTTGTATATAGGTGTTAAGACTATGAACCACACAAATACATTCACCATGGCATAATTAGTATATGTCATTAAAGCTCCCCATGATTCTGTTTATCTCCACTACTCAAAATTCCCCACATACTCTTTGATTTTTTTATAATTTCTTTTTTTTTTACACTAAGTTATTTTGCTGCAGGTAACTTTTTTTTTGGTGGGGCAGCGAGGGTTAAGTGACTTGCCCAGGGTCACACAATAGCTAGTAAGTGTCAAGTGTCTGAGGCCCAACTTGAACTCAGGTCCTCCGACTCCAGGGCCAGTGCTTTATCCACTGCACCACCTAGCTGCCCTCAATTTTTTTATAATTTCTTATCTCTCTCAGGATAGCCCTCACATTCAACAAAAATTGAAAGGGGAAGGTGATGGTGCTGAACATAAGTAATAATATATGGGGGGCAGCTAGGTGGCACAGTAGATAAAGCCTTGGATTCAGGAGTACCTGAGTTCAAATCCAACCTCAGACACTTGACACTTAATAGCTGTGTGACCCTGGGCAAGTCACTTAACCCCCATTGCCCCACAAAAACAAAAAATAAACAAAAAACTAGCTTTTCAAAGGGGCAGCTAGGTGGCACAGTGGATAGAGCACCGGCCCTGGATTCAGGAGTACCTGAGTTCAAATCCGACCTCAGTCACTTAACCCCAATTGCCCCGCAAAAATAAATAAATAGATAAATAAATAAATATGGGGGCTTTGGAAATAAGTACCCACTGGCAGATATAATGTCTCCAGCTCCAGTTTATATGAACTTCTGAGATGCCAAGAACTGTCTGTACCTAAAAAAGACAGAAGATCTTTCCCTTCATCATAGAATCAATGCTTTTATCCTTTTTTTAGGGTCTTGGACCTGTTTAGCAGTCTGATAAAACCTATGATCCCCTTCTCAGAATAATATTTTTGAATGAAAATAAATGAGATCACAAAGGAATCCAATTATATTTAAGTACAGTTATCAAAACATTCCTCTAAAAAATAATTTCATGACTGATTCTGAGTGAAATGAACAGAATGAAGAAAACATTGTATATAGTAACAACAACATTGTATGATGATAAACTGTAATAGATTTCTCAGCAGTGCAATGATCCAAGACAATGCCAAAAGACTCATGATGGAAAATGCTCTCCAGAAAATGCACGTGCCGAAAAAGAACTATGGAGTCTGAATGCAGATTGAAGCATATTAGTTTTACTTTTTTGTTGTTTCTTCTTTCATGTGGTTTTTTCCTTTTGTTCTGAGTCTTCTCTCACAGCTTAACTAATGTAGAAATATGTTTAACATGACTGTAATGTATAACCTATAACAGATTGCTTGCTATCTTGGGGAGAGGGGAAGAAAGAGAGGGAAGAAGAAAAAATTGGAACTCAAAATCTTACAAAAATGAATATTGAAAACTATCTTTACATGTAGTTGGAAACAACTAAATAAAATACAATTAAAAAATAAAAAGAATATTAAAAAAGGACAAAAACAGAATATCATGGACCTTAGATCCATGACATATAGTCATGACACTTATGAAGCATATGACACTTAATAAATATTGATTGATCAAAGAACAGGACTCCATTTGGGGGGAGGAGAAACAAAGACAGACAGAAAGGCAGACAGAGACAGAGAGAAGACACTGTTGCTGTGGGTGCTGGTATAACCATAAAATTTCAGGAGAAAGAATGAAAGAAGCAGAGATTAAAAAGCAGGGATACTGTAACCACTTCCTGGTTGGAGACAACAGTAACAGACCCCACCCCCCCAAAAAAACAAACAGGCCATCTTCTGCTTCCTACTGGCTCTCTTAATGAGCCTATTTTCCATTCCTTTTTTCTTTTGTATGTGTGAGTGTTTGCTTATGTGTTGGCCAAACGTTTTCCAAAAGACACAGGTTCCTCTAAGATATTGTTCTCCGTGTATAGGGGTGTGTCTGGGGTGGAGGGGAAAGCAGTGGAGTGAGAAGTTATAGTTGTGCTCAGGGACTCAGAAAGAAATTCTCTTTCCAAATTGTCAAGAGGGTTCCCAGCTGTTTGCCAGAAATAAACCAAAGAAATTTGACTCATAACTCTTCAAAAGCAAGGTGAATCCAGATCACTGCAGACTCTCCTGATCAAAGAATGGGCTAACCAGAAGGATTATTTCTGATGAGAAAATCTTTGCCCTCCCCCCTCCCCCAAGCTCCACTGAGGCAGTTGACCTTAGGAAATTCTCCTGCCCATTGTACTCTACAGTCAGGTTCAAAGAAATACAGCCCGGCCACTCCCACTTTGAGCCTCTGAGAGCTGGCACAGACTAAGAGGAAAAACTCCATGGTGAGAGCAGTTGGGAAAGAATAACTCTTAACAAAATGGTGGTGGGGATCAAACAAGAGGGAATAGTTAGTTTTCCTACTAAATCAAATAACTCCAACACCCAACCATGGTGAGGGCAATTTAAATAGGAATAGCAGAAATAATTAGGCATTTGTAAGCTATTTTTCTAAATATTTTCTGGAAGTTAGTTGGCTGATTTCAGATGGCCCAGGTAAGGAACAAAAAAAGCCACCATTTATGTAGCTGAAGATGGAGTGAAATTTATGGGTCATCCATTCTAAGCTAAGCTAGTAATAATAGTGACTTATAACCAAGATATAACTAATTACCATTTCTCTATAGTCAAAAGATATGAACTGTGCTCAAAAGAACTGCAAAATATTTCACAACCACACACATACAAATGCTCCAAATCACTAAAAAGAGAAATTCAAATCAAAGCAACACTGAGGTTTCACATACCCTGCAAATCAACAAAAGTGATTAAGAGCAACAATTAATGTTAGAGGAGTTGTGGAAAGATAGGCACACTGATACATTGTTGGCAGAGCTGTGAAATGGTACAACTATTTTGAAAAGCAATTTGGAATTATTCAAATAAAGTACCTAAAATGTCCATACCCTTTGAACCAGAGACTCCACTGATAAAGAAAAAAGTCCTCATTTATAGTAAGTACTCCAAAATATTTATAGCAGCACTTTTTAATGATAGCTAAGAATTGGAAACAAAGTAGATGCCATCAACTGGAGAATGGCTAAATAAATTGTGGTACCAGAATGTCATGGAATACTACTATGCACTAAGAAATGATGTGTGTGATTGTTATGGCATGATTGACACAGAAAATACTCAGCCAGGTACTCAAGGTGGAGAGAGAGTTTATTACTCGGACTCAAGGGGAGGATTTCATCCCTTCAACAATGAGCAATGAGTCTTGTAGCCCACCTGGTTATATACAAAAAGAGTAGGCGTGGTATAGTGGCAAGTTTATCAAACGAATTTGCAGTCAGTTATTCACTGAACAAAGGATGCATAGCATAATGGTGCCTAGTGGTTAGGGGAGGCTTGGCATTGTAGCTGAGGTACCTCAAGGCCAGAGCCTGTCTGAGACAGAAAAGGTCAGAAAGCAGAAATTGTGCATCTGCATCTTGGAATACAACCAGGCCAGGGTCTGTTTGAGATAGACAAGATCAGAAGCTGTGTGATTTTCTATATCATGATGAATACACAGAAGGATCTGTATGAACTGATGTAGATTGAAGTAGAGCCAAGAAAAAAGCATACACAGTAACTACAACAATTTAAAAGGAAAGAATGAAAACACCAAATAATCAAAAGTAAACAAAACAAAACTATAAAGATCAAAGAGAACTTGAATGAAGGGATATGAAAAGACCCCCTCCCCGCCCAACCTACCCCTTTGTGGAGCTGGGAAGTCCATAACTATTACACTTATTTTTTCATAACTATTACACTTTACACATGTTTTTGGACTTTTTTTTCCCAATATATCAATCAGTTGTGCTGCCTTTTTTTCCCCTCTCTAAAAAATACTACTTGTCATATGGAATGGCTTTTCCAGGGAGGAGTAGAAGTATAAGGAGGCATTCTCTGGTCATAAAAGAAACAGAAGTAATTGATAACTACAAATTTACAGAGAACTGACTGATCCCCCACCTACTCCCCCTTCCCAGGCAAATGAATTGCCTGGGGCTGACCAATCTTAGTCAGTTCCAGACTCTTGATCTACTTATGGACCTCTCCTACCTCCCCCCAAGCAAACTATACCCTCCCAAACGTTCCCCACCTTACTCCCTGGACTTTATGTTATTATGTAAAAGGGTCCACCAACGTTAAGTAGTTTCTATTTAGAGTTTAGTAGTGTTTATACTTAACTCCCGAGCAGTTCTATAGTGTCTTTTGTCAAAGGTTCATTTACATTAAGTAGTAACTCTGGAGCAATCTTTCTGGTTCTCTTTTGTTCTGTTACCCCATAAAAACCATGTCCATCTTTGGGTATTCCTAGCTTCTTGCCCTGATTAAAGACCTTATTTTCTCCTATATTAATTGTTTCCTTAATGTATAGATTAACATAATCAATAAAGACTTATTTTAAAAAATTAAATTAAATTAAAACTTATTTAAAAAACAAAACAAACCAGTGACTTGCAAAGTAGTTTATCACACCTGGCAGTATTTGTTTCTAAGTTGAAGCCCAAATCTGAGAGCACAGAACTGGGAGGCAGAAAGTTTCTGTCTCCATTTAGGGAATAGAAAAACAAATTGTGGCACACCATTGTAATGGAATATTAACGTATCACAAGGAATGATGAATAGGAAGAAAACAGAGGAGCTTGGGAAGACTGGTGAAATAAGCAAAAGGAGAAAAACAATACACATAATGGCTACAACAATGCATGGGCAAAAACAATAACAACAAAAAAAATTATATAACCCTAAGGGCCAAACTTGGCCCCAAAGAAGAGATAGAAGAATATCCAGCAGCAAAGAGTGAAACATGAAACAACATTTTTCTAGAGATGTAGAGTTATGGGTATCTAAAATTGCATATACTGTTGGACAGGTTTGATACATTGGTTAGTTTTACTGAACTACCTTTTTTCTGTCTCTTTTTAAAAATTCTTTGGTACAAGGTATGGCTTTTTGGTTGGGAGATGGGAAAAGGGATACTAGGAAGTGTGACAGAAAACCAAAATATAACAATATAAATTTTTTTGAAATCCCTCACATTTTCATGGCACTTAAAAAAGCTTTTATATTTTCTATATGAATCTCACAATAATGCTCTGAAGTGAAAAGCATAAATATTATTATTCCTATTTTCTCATTAAAGAAATGGAGGTGGGGGCAGCTAGGCAGCGTGGTGGATAAAGCAATGGCCCTGGATTCAGGAGGACCTGAGTTCAAATCCGGCCTCATACATTTGACACTTACTAGCTGTGTGTCTCTGAGCAAGTCACTTAACTCCCATTGCCCCACAAAAAAAAAAATTTTTAATGTAAAAAAAAAAAAAAGAAATGGAGGCTCATAAAAGTTGAGAGGACTTACAACTAATTTCTGGCAGCTATTAGAGTCACACAAGTAATGCCTGGCAAAGCCTGGATTCCCCAGAAGTCTTTTGACTGACTCCAAAAATCCAATGCTTGTTCCACTCCATTTTATGCTCTCTCCCTCATCATAATAATTAGGCCTATCAGCTTTATAGATATTGTCAAAAGTTGGAAAAGACAATAGAATGATCAAGATTTAAATGATCCTCCTTTTCATGGAGTAGAACTCTTAATTCTTTAAATTTATTTTTATTTTTAGGTGAGGCAATTGGGGTTAAGTGACTTGCCCAGGGTCACACAGCTAGTAAATGTTAAGTGTCTGAGGCCAGATTTGAACTCAGGTTCTCCTGACTCCAGGGCCAGTGTTCTACCCACTGCGCCACCTAGCTGCCCGGAACTCTTAATTCTTTAAGACAATCAAGGTTAAACCTGAAATTATGCTTGTAATTCAAAATTTGAAACAGGGATTAACCCTCTGTGAGTCTTGCTTCTACAAAGTAAACTTTTTGTGAAATTGTGTTTTCAGAAATTATTTCTGAAGGTGTAGGTTATACTCAAAGAAGTATGAAAAGACCTGAGGTGTGGAAAAGAATTGGAAATCAAAGGAATACCCATCAATTGGGAAATGGCTGAACAAATTGTGGTATGTGAATTTAATAGAATACTTTTGTACTATAAGAAATGATAAGAAAGAAAAAAGAAATGATAAGCAAGTAGATTTCAGAAAAACCTGGAAAGACTTACATGAACTGACGCAAAATGAAATGAACACAAGGAGGATATTGTACACAGTAACAGCAACATTGTACGACAATCATCTGTGATAGACTTAGTTCTCTTCTCAGCAAAACAATGATCCAAGACAATGCCAAAAGACTCATGATGGAAAATGCTCTCCACATCCAGAGAAAGAACTGTGAAGTCTGAGTGAATATTGAGGTATACTATTTTCACTTTTTTTGTTGTTTTTTTTGTTTCTTCTTTCTTGTAATTTTTTTCCTTTCCATAGAAAATAGGGTATTCTAGGTCTATAACATTCTGATTCTTCTTTTACAACATAACTAATAAGGAAATATGTTTAACATGATTGTACATATATAACCTATATAAGATTGCTTGCTGTCTATGGGAGGGGGGAGAGAAAGGAGGGAGAAAAATTTGGAACTCAAAATCTTACAAAAATGAATGTTGGAGCAGCTAGATGGCGCAGTGGATAAAGCACCGACCCTGGATTCAGGAATACCTGAGTTCAAATCCAGCCTCAGACACTTGACACTTACTAGCTGTGTAACCCTGGGCAAGTCACTTAACCCCCATTGCCTCTCAAAAAACAAAAACAAAAACAAAAACAAATGAATGTTGAAGGGGCAGCTATGTGGTGCAATGGATAGAGCACCGGCCCTGGATTCAGAAGGACCTAAGTTCAAATCTGGCCTCAGATACTTAACACTTACTAGCTGTGTGACCCTGGGCAAGTCACTTAACCCCAATTGCCTTGCAAAAAAAAAAAAAAAAGAATGTTGAAAACTATCTTCACATGTCATTGGGGAAAAAATTAAATACTATTTAAAAGAAAAGGCCTGGGGCGGCTAGGTGGCGCAGTGCATAAAGCACCAGCCCTGGATTCAGGAGTACCTGAGTTCAACTCAGACACTTGACGCTTAACTAGCTGTGTGACCCTGGGCAAGTCACTTAACCCCCATTGCCCTGAAAAAAAAAAAAAAAAAAAGAAAAGGCCTGAGGTAGCTTAAAATATTTGATCACCCTCCTGGTATGTTTTGTGACTCTGGGCAAGACTCTGAGCTTTTTTTATGCCTTTGTTTTCTCAAATGTAAAACTGCCTGACAACGTTCACAAGACTCTTATGGGGACCAAAAATGTAAAGACAGTCACATCACAAAAATTAGAGGAGAAAAAAAGAAGGATCTTTCAGTTCTCTTGGGGGGAGGGGCAGGGAATTCATAAGCAAGCAAGGAAGGGAGGTAAGAATAAAAGATTAGATAGAACATTTCAGTTATAGAAAATTTAAAAGCTTTTGTATAAACAAAATCAGCACGATTATAATTTTTTTAGTGTCAAGTAGAAAAAAAAGTCTTTACAATTATATCATTAATTATAACTTGATATTCAAGTCACAACTCACTAAGACTATAGCCGCAGATAACTACTTCATTAGGAGAGAAAGTTTTCTCATCTGGGAGTTCCCTATATTAATGAAACCACAGGTCTAATCCCTAGTCCTATCCAAGGTATATAGGGAATTAACAAGAGTATATATTGCCAACAACTATTACCCAATAGGTAAGTGGCCAAAGAATATGAACAAAGGTTTAAAGATGTAGAAATGTAAATGATCAATAAATATATTGGGGGAGTTTTTTTTTAAATCACTGATAATAGATCTAGAGCAGGAAGGAACTCAAAGATCCTCTAGTTCAACCCCCTCACTTTACAGATGATATAACTAAAAATTAAGGAAATTAAATTGATTACCCAGGGTCACACTGGTAACACTCATCCAAGGTAGAATTTGAACATAATTTCTCTGCCTCTGAAGTCCTCTTTCCACTGTACCCTGAAACAGAGAAAGAGAAAAATGTAAATTAAAATTGCCATCTGGGCTATTTCATTTCATATTCATAAAATTGGCAAAAATGATTTTAAAATGGAAACAATCGATATTGGAGGGATTGGTGGGAAGACAGGAACACTAAAACGCAGTTGAGGAAGCTGTGAATTGGTCCAACCATTCTGGAAACAACAATGAATTATGTGAGAAACCATTCAACTATACCTATTATTTGGCCCAACCATACCACTGCTGGGCATATATACCCTTGAGGTTCTGCTAGGTGACACAGTAGATACTGTCAGGCTTGGAATCAGGAAGACACATCTTCCTGAGTTCAGATCTGGCCTTACTAGCTGTGTGACCCTGGGCAAGTAACTTAACCTTCATTGCCCCGCCCTGACCAAAACTGATTTTAAAGAAGAGGCATTAACATTGGTTTTTGCTGCACTCTGATGATCATGGTACCTTTCTATCTGACTTGTAGATAAAACCTTCCATATGTATTGTGAGCTCCTAGGGAGCTATTTCTATCTGTACCTACAGTGCTTAGCAGTGTTTTGTTCATGGTTGGTGTTTTGGGGCAGCTAGGTGGTGCGGTGGATAGAGCACCAGCCCTGGAGTCAGGAGGACCTGAGTTCAAATCCAGCCTCAGACACTTAACACTAGCTGTGTGACCCTGGGCAAGTCACTTAATCCCAATTGCCTCACACACAAAAAAAATAATAAAATAAATATTTCATTTCTTCACTCATTCATTCATATTGGTCAACTCTTCCCTCTCTCCTGCTGTTCCTCCCCTCCTACCTACTTCTATAATTTAAAGTTATACCACTGACTGACCACTTGTCAAGTAAAAGCATATTTCAAAATAAATGTGCAATTAGGAAACTAAATACTGATTAAAACACCCACTGTGAAATGATACAACTATTCCTTTTTTTTTTTTTTTTGGGGTAAGGCAATTGGGGTTAAGTGACTTGCCCAGGGTCACATAGCTAGTAAGTGTCAAGTGTCTGAGGCTGCATTTGAACTCAGGTCCTCCTGAATCTAAGGCCAGTTCTCTATCAACTGTACCACCTAGCTGCACCAATACAACTATTCTAGAGAACAATTTGGAACTATGCCCAAAAAGCTATAAAACCTTGCATATTCTTTGACCCAATAATACCACTATTAGTTCTGTATCCCAAAGAAATCAAAGAAAAAGGAAAAGTATTCATATGTACAAAAATATTTATAGTAGCTCTTTCTGTGATGGCAAAGAATTGGAAATTGAGGGGATGCCTGTCAGTTGGGGAATAGCTGAAATTGTGGTATATGATTGTAATGCAATACTGTTGTACTATAAGAAATGATGAAGGGGATTTCAGATAAACCTGGGAAGACTTACATGAACTGATACAGAGTGAAGTGAGAAGAACTGGGAGATTATCATGAACAGTAACAGAAATATTATAATGATAATCAATTGTGAAAGACTTAGCTACTCTGATTCCAAAGGACTTAGAATAAAAAATGCTGTCCACCTCCAGAAAGAGAACTGATGAGTACAGATTGGAGCATATTTTTTTCACTTTATTGTTCTTGTTTTGTTTTTTCTTTTGTGGTTTTGGTTTTGTTGTTTTGTTTCTTGCAACATGGCTAATGTGGAAATGTTTTACATAACTCTATGGCCAATGGCATTCATATTTTTTGCCTTCTCAAGGAATGAAGGAAAGCTGACTGGAGGGAGAGAATTTGGAACTGAAAATGATTTTTAAAAAATTTTTTTAAACTAATCACTGTTCTTTGTGAAGCAGCTTGGCATAATGGACAAAGAGTTGGTCTTACAGCCAGGAAGGGTTCTGACACATACTGGCTATATGACCCTAGACAAGTCATTTACTGTCTTAGTGTGGTCTAGGCAACACTCCAAGATTAAAATTGAAGAAAGGAAAAAAAAAATTGAAGAAAGGGTACTGACCTGAATGATAGAGGGATTTTCCTAATCTAGAAGTTCTTTATACTGATAAAATCAGAGATCCAGTCCCTGTCCCTGTCTTTATCACTGTACTTTGTAGCCAAACAATTTCACAACCTTACATTCCACACATGTGCAGAAAATAGTGACATGGAACACTTGGCTGACCAGCTTAGAACTTACCAAACAAGTGAGTGCCTGCCCAGCAGTCATTTGGAATGACCACTGTCCAGGCCCTAAATTGTGCTGTTAAATTTACCCTAAGGCAAAGGGCAATAGAATCCTATAAAAGTAACTTGTAGCTAACATTACAAAGTGTTTTGTAGAAATTAGTATTTAGTGGAGCCCTTTCTAAAGGGCTTCATATATTATGTCATTTTATCATCATACTGTTTGGTTGTTTCAGTTGTGTCTGACTCTGTGACCCCATTTGGAGATTTTCTTGGCAAAGATATTGGAGTGGTTAGCCATTTCCTTCTCCAATTCATTTTACAAATGAAGAAACTGAGGCAAACAAGGTTAAGTGACTTACCCAGGGTCACTCAGCCCAAGCCTAAAACTCTATACACCACCTAGCTGTCTTCATCATAAACAGCTGTAGGGGGCAGCTAGGTGGCACAGTGGATAAAGCACTGGTCCTGGAGTCAGGAGTACCTGAATTCAAATCTGGCCTCAGACACTTGACACTAGCTGTGTGACCCTGGGCAGGTCACTTAACCCCCAATGCCCTGCAAAAACCCAATAACAACAACAAAAAAAAACAGCTGTAATTTTATGGAGGCTAAGAGGGCTTAAATTACTTGTCAAAGGTGATAAAAACTAGTTAGGATTAGAATAAGGACTAAAATTCAAACCCACTTGACCAGAAATTTTCAAAATATGTCTAAAGACTATTTTTGCTTATTCTTAATGTCTTTAAGGTGAGTATACCAGGGCAACTAGGTGGTGCTATAGATAAAGCCCTGGGCCTAGAGTATGAAAGACCTGAGTTCAAATCCAACCTTGGACAGTTACTAGCTGTGTGATCCTGGGCAAGTCATTTGACTTCTTTTTGCCTCAATTTCCTCATCTGTAAAAATAATAAAAGAACTTACCTTCCAGGTTTGTTGTGAGGATTAAGTGAGATGATAATTATAAAGCTCTAAGCATAGTGCCTGGCAAATAGTAAATGTTATATACATCTTAGTTATTACAATTAAATGTACTTGAACTCTTGATGTTCTTGGTATAATTTACTTGGGATATGAGGTGGCTGCTTTGATCACAGCACTCTCCTCTGAAATTATAAAGTAAGCAAGTAACAAGCATCCATTAAATGTCGTATGTCAGGCACTGTGCTAGGGGTACAAATATAATCAAAAAGAAAGAGAATCCCAACTCTCAAAGGGTTTATATTCTAATGGGGAAAACAACACATAAAAGGAAGATAAAAGAAGTGGGATGGGGAAAGTATGGCTTGGGAGCATGGTAGTGAAGGTCAGGAGTGTCAAAAGCACAACTAGGAGGGGAATGAAGCTTGGAAAACCTGGACCTGTCCCCAATATGGAGGCCTCAGGTAGGAGCTCAGCCATGGGAGAAGGAAGCTGCCAAGGCAGAGGGATATTTCAGGGTTGTTAAGTGGTTCCTAATGCACGCAAAAAAAGGTCCAAATTCTGCCTGACCTTCCAAAATAAAGCATTGCTCCTGGAGTCAAGAAGACCTGAGTTTGGGGGCAACTAGGTGGCACAGTGGATAAAGCACCAACCCTGGATTCAGAAGGACCTGAGTTCAAATCTGGCCTCAGACGCTTGACACTTACTAGCTGTGTGACCCTGGGCAAGTCATTTAACCCCCATTTCCCTGGGGGAAAAAAGCAAAAAAAAAAAGAAAGAAAGAAGACCTGAGTTTAAATCTGGCATCAGACACTTACTAGCTGTGTGACCTTGGGCAAGCCACTTAACCCAATTTCCCTCATTTTCCTCATCTGTAAAATGAGCTGGAGAAGGAAATGGCAAACCACTCCAGTATCTTTGCCAAGAAAACCTCAAATGTGGTCACAAAGAGTTGGACCAAGATGGAACAACAACAAAGTAGTAGTGGTAATGGTGGTGGTGGTAATGATAATAATGGCTAGCATTTATATAGTTCTTTAAGGTCTGCAAAACACTATACAAGAATAGTAGCCAAGTAGGGGCAGCTAGGTGGTGCAATAGATAAAGCACCAGCCCTGGATTCAGGAGGACCTGAGTTCAAATTTGAGCTCAGACACTTGACACTTACTAGCTGTGTAACCCTGGGCAAGTCACTTAATCCCCATTGCCCCGCAAAAACAAACAAACAACAACAACAACAAAAACCCAAAATATAAATCAATTACTCTTCAGTTGTTATTTGGTGCTTATTATGCCCAGTGCTTTCCCATTCTTTTCTCAAAAAGAGGTATTCCTGATGTATCAACATGAGGCTTCTGTGTGGTCTATGAGCCTTTGGTTTCTCTTCTTTATTCCTGCATCATATTTTTTTTAATGTTACTTACGGGGCAGCTAGGTGGCACAGTGGGTAGAGCATCGGCCTTGGATTCAGGAGGACCTGAGTTCAAATCTGGCCTCAGACACTTAACACTTACTAGCTGTGTGACCCTGGGCAAGACACTTAACCCCAATTGCCTCACCAAAAAAAAATGTAACTTACATAGCTTTCTACCAAAGCATTATTTTCCTCTTCTCTTTGATACTCTCTTCTTTCTAGGTTTTCATGATGCTGTTCTCTCATGGTGTTCCTCTGACCTGTCTGACCTCTCCTCAGTCTCCTTTGCTAGATCTTCATCCAGATCAGGCCTTCCAACTGTGGATGTCCCCCAGGCTCTGTTCTGGGCTCTCTTGTCTTCTCCCTCAAAACTATCTCACTTTGGTGATCTCATCAGCTCCCATAGACTTAATTATCATCTCTGTGCTCATCATCTTCTGAAACAGATGTCACATAGGCAGCAATAATTTTCATGGTGGCCTTTTTACAAATGCTTATCACAAACACTCCAAAATGAGATAACTCAAGAGCTGATGAAATGATTAAAGGAGTGCCAGTAGAAAGTGAATTGGAAGAACATTCTCTTGAGACATTCATGCTCAGGAAGCAGGAGATAGATAATAAACCAGAAAAGGAGATTTAGAAGGAGAAATAAGACTGGAAGGAGAATGAAGAGAAAGCAATGTCATGGAAGGAGATTATGCAAGAGGAGAAAGTTGTTAACAGTGTCAAAAGTAGCAGAGTTTAAGGATGATGAAAACTGAGAAAAGGCTATTGCATTTAGCAATTATAAGACTACTGATTTTTGGTGCTAGAGGACAGATGACACTTGTATCATAAAGAGGTGGGAAACCCTGGATGCAAAATGTTACATATATTGTTATAAATAGTTTTGCCACATTTGTGAGTTTGATTAGTTTTGCTAAACTATTTTTCTAATGCTCTCCATCTCCAGAGAAAGAACGGATGGAGTCTGAATGCAGATTGAAACATACTTTTTCTTTACTTTATTCTTCTTGGGGTTTTTTTGGTCTGTTTTCTTTCACAACATGACTAACATGGAAATATGTTCTGCATGATTGCACATGTATAACCTATATCAAATTTCTTGCCTTCTCAATGAGAGAGGGAGGGGAGAGAATTGGAACAAAAAAAATTTTTAAGAATGTTAAAAATTGTTTTAACATGTAAATAAAATATTAAATTTTAAAAAGAAAAAACTTTTTAAAACAAAATAACCTATTTTTCTTTGTTACAACATGAGGAAGGATTCTAAGGATTAGGGTGAGAGATTTGGACTTGTTTGTAGTCAATGGGGCAATGAATCAGTATGTGGGAAAAGACTGAAGATGGGAGAGAAAAATTTCAGGGGAGGGGGAACCTGCTACTTCCCAGGAATAGCCCATTTCCACTTTTAGACAGCTGTAATTATTAGGAGCTTACGCTTTTTGTCGAGTCCAAATTCTGCATTTCTGATAGTTTTTGCTCCTAAATCTGCCATCTGGGGTCAAGTGAACAAATGTAGTTCTTCTTCCACCTGTCAGGCCTTCAAATACTTGAAAACATGCTCCAAGTCTTTTTTGGAGGCTCATTACCTCCAAGCAACCCTCATATACTGTGGTCACTAGTTCCTTCATCAGTGTGCTTGTCCTCCTTAGGAGATCCTCCATATTGTCAATGTCCTTCCTAAATAAACTTATTTAGCACTGAATATGATACACCAAAGTGGTATGATAAGAGCAGAGTACAATAGTACTCCTACTAAAAGTACTTCCTAATTACTAGAACCTATACTGATTTAATTTTTCCTACTGCTTATGAATTATTAAATTGAATAATTATCTATTTAAGGCTTACTATATGCCTATCATTTATTTATACAAATTGTCATGGGGGCTGCAGAAGAAGTATAAAATGTGTACCCTCTTACTTATATGTGACATGGGCAAGTCACTTAATCTTAGTCTGTAGTTGCTCTTCAGTCTTTTCTTGGCAAAGATGCTAGAGTAGTTTGCCATTTCCTTCTCTAGCTCATTTGACAGATGAGGAAACTAAGGCAAACATGGTTAAATGACTTGCCCAAGGTAATACAGCTAGTAAGAGTCTGAGGCTAGACTTGGACTCAAAAAAAGGAATCTTCCCAACTCCAGCCCTGGCACTCTATCCACTATGCCACCTAGCTGTCCTGATTTTTATTTTAATTAAAATAAAATTCATAAAGGTCATAGGGTCATAAATTTAGAGCTAGAAGAGACTTTAAAGTCCATCATATCCAACCCCCTCATTTTACCAAAGGAAAACCAAGGCCCTAAGAGGTTAGGTGACTTGTGAGGTTCAAATGAAATATTAATCACTTTATGAATCCTACAACATAGTATAAATGTCCATGATGATAATGATTAATTGATTTTTTTAATGATATGTTTATTTTTAGCTCTACATCCCCTCCTTTCCTCCCCCTCCCCTGCCCACTGAAGAGACAAGAAATAAAAACATTTATAGTTATGCAAAACATATTTCAGTATTAGCCATGCTTAAAAAAAAAAAACAAGAGGGGCAGCTAGATGATGCAGTGAATAGAGCACTGGCCCTGGAGTTCAAATCTGGCCTCAGATACTTAACACTTACTAGCTGTGTGACCCTGGGCAAGTCACTTAACCCCAACTGCCTCACTAAAAAAAAAATAAGAAAGGAAAAAACATGCTTCAATATGCACTCTGAGTCCATCAGTTCTCAATCTGGAAGTAGATAGCATTTCATATCATGAGTCCTTAGGAGTTGTGTGGATCATTGTATCATTTACTAATGTTAAGGGTTAAAATTCTAGCTAGTCTGTCTAAAATATCTAATGAGTGGTCGCCAATAAATTATAAGCTTTAGCAAGAGTTAGACTTTTAAGCATTTATTAAGGAGAATAAGAATTTGGTAAAGAGAGAGAAAGGCCTAGATTCCTATCTATTTTTTTTTTGAGGGGCAATGGGGGTTAAGTGACTTGCCCAGGGTCACACAGCTAGTAAGTGTCAAGTGTCTGAGGCCGGATTTGAACTCAGGTACTCCTGAATCCAGGGCCGGTGCTTTTATCCACTGCGCCACCTAGCCGCCCCAGATTCCTATCTATTAAAGGGAGAGCACATTTCTAGCTCCACTCTCCACCAGAGTCCCAAGGAAAGAGCGTGAGACTGAGCGCCAGTCTCTTCCTTCCTCCTCCCAGTAGCCCGTGTCACTTCCTGACGCCAAAGAAAAGACTCCTGGTCTTGCCCTCAAAGACCTTCGCTTCATGGGCAGAACTCTTCTACAGTAAGTCTCCAGCAGGTGGCGTTATTCCAATCGTTACACTAAGTCTTTTACAATTGATTTTCCTTAAAATATTGCTGTTACTATATAGATCGTTCTGGTTCTGTTCACTTCATTTTCCATCAGTTCTTATCGGTCTTCCCATGTATAACTGATTGATGCATGGAACTTACACTTTAGTTGGAGAAAGGTAACATACAAAGTTTTCAACTGAACCAAAAAAGACAATGTGAATAACTGAAAAATGAATGGTATAGACATTGTAAATATTACAGGAGCTCAGAGGAAGATTGTTGACTGGCTAGAAGTTTCTTAACTTTTGCTTAGTCTAGGTTGGGGGTAGGTTATTCTCCTATAGTTATATCCTGAATATTTTGGCCAGGAAATGGAGGACACAGTAGGACCTAAGAATCCCTTAATTAAGCCTATATTCAAATCCCTGGGAAATGCTTATATCAGGGGGCCTCATGCTAAAGGAACAAACTTTTTTCTAGACCAAAGCCTAAGAGACTGTGGATTGAAACCCCATATGGGGTCACATAACTGAACTTGGAGGTCATGAAAAATTTGGCAACATTAAAAGGTTATGTATACCTATCTTATATACCTATATACTTGGAGTCATGCAAATATTGCTTGGGTGAAAAGGATCATGAGTGGAAAAAGTTTAAGTGGGGGCAGCTAGGTGGCACAGTGGATAAAGCACCGGCCCTGGATTTAGGAGGTCCTGAGTTCAAATATGACCTCAAACACTTGACACTAGCTGTGTGACTCTGGGCAAGTCACTTAACCCTCATTGCTCCACAAAAAAAAAAAAAAAAAAGTTTAAGAAGCCCTGTTCTTAGGGCGGCTAGGTGGTGCAGTGGATAGAGCACCAGCCCTGGAGTTAAGAGTACCTGAGTTCAAATCCGGCCTCAGACACTTAACACTTACTAGCTGTGTGACCCTGGGCAAGTCACTTAACCCCAATTGCCTCACAAAAAAAACAAAACAAAACAAACGAACAAACAAAAAAGAAATAGTAACAAGAAGCCCTGTTCTAGACAAAGGTGAAAAAATGGAAGTCCCCTTATTTTGAAGAGACCCAAGGACACAGACAAATACAAAGACAGGGTTTCAATATGGGTCCATAATTAAGACTATTTGTCCATGGGTTCTCCCTTGTCCTTCTCTATAGTATGGTCCACTCACTAATTTTTTTTAAAAGTTACTGTTACACACATTTATAATCTATCTCTCCCACTGCCCCTCATTAAACAAAACAAAACCAAAAAAATAAAACTCGTCATAAATATGTATAACTATTCCCACATTGGTCATACTTCTATCTGTCTTCAGTTTTAATTTATCAAATTTCTGAAATTAACAATCCATTTTATCTTCACTCTTTTGACCTTACAGGTTGTCATTCAAAATGCTTCCAAAGTTGTTTGGTACTTTCACTTGTAACCAAAACTCAGAATACAATAAAAATCAGCTTATCTTTATCTTGAGGCAATACTCAAGTACAGTCAGGAAATAAGCAAGATTTAAAGAGAGAGGGTAACTCCCATGGGTAAACAATGGCAGTTGGCCAGACAACAGAGAATAGAAAGTAAGTATGGGGAGGATAAATTCATCAGCTCCCAGCATAGCAGCAAATTCTATCCAGGCGGATCACTGCTTAAGTCTATCAGTAAACCAGACAAAACTTAGAATGCCAGTTAGGAATACAAGCACTCTTTCCCTGGCAATTACAGTTGGCTTAGTCCATGTGTGCACCCTGAGCCTCCAGAGTTCCTAGGCTTCCCCCATTCTGTGCAGCTTCTGCTTCAAAAGATTTTCCAGTCCCTTCTTCTAGCATGGAACAACTATATAAAAATTGACATTTTTTTGGACATGGCCAATTAAAGAATTTGTTTTGTAGCGATATACATTTTATAACGGAGGGGTTTTTGTTTTAAAACAAAAAACGTTTTTGCTTTCTCACTGAGAAGTGAGGGAGGTGGGAAGGAGTGAAAGTGGATTTTTGTACTAGCTGTGTGACCCTGGGTAAGTCAATTAACCTCAATTGCCTCACCAAAAAAAAAAAAAAAGGATTCTGTTTGAAAAAAAGAAAAAAGAAAGGAGGGAGGAAGAGGAGGAGGGAACAAAGAAAGGAAGAAACTATGTCCATTAGACCCCTCGATGTTTGTTGTTTCATTTTCAGTCATGTCCAACTCTTCATGACCCCATTTTGGGGTTTTCTTGGCAAAGATCCTGAAATGGTTTGCCATTTCTTTCTCCAGATCATTGGACAGAGAGGGGCAGCTAGGTGGCACAGTGGATGAAGCACCGGCCTTGGATTCAGGAGGACCTAGGTTCAAATCTGACCTCAGACACTTGACAATTACTAGCTATGTAACCCTGGGGAAGTCACTTAATCCTCCTTGCCCCACAAAAAACAAACAAACAAACAAATAAAAAAACCTACAACAGATCATTTGACAGATGAGGAAACTGAGGTAAAAAGGGTTAAGTGACTTCTCCAGGGTCATATAGCTAAAGGGCTGCAAATAATTAAGAAGTCTTAATCTTGGGGGCAGCTAGGTGGCACAGTGGATAAAGCACTGGCCCTGGATTCAGGAGGACCTGAGTTCAAATCCGACCTCAGACACTTGACACTTACTAGCTGTGTGACCCTGGGCAAGTCACTTAACCCTCATTGCCTCACCAAAAAAAAAAAAAAAAGTCTTAATTAGGGCAGCAGGTAGCATGGTAGACAGAGAGTATGAAATAGAAGACCCAAATTCAAGTCCAGCCTCATTTCTTTTCACATTGACCCCACTTACTAAAAAAAAGGAAGTTATGAAATTTATTTTTGCCTCGAAAAACTTCAAAGATGTCTGCATACTCAAAATTGGGAAGCCTGTCTGCTTCAGCATTAATTATAGCAAGATGTGTGAGATGATTTTGGCACCCTTTCATCAAGTGCAGGCCTTTGTACAGACTAATTTTTTTAAAGTTGGCTCACCAGGACAGCTTGTAAAAATTAACTAATCTTCAGAGCAAGGTCTATTTTAAGATGTAACTGGAACAGTATTGTCTTGCTGACTGGGCCATAGAATTTCATCCTTCTAAATATTAAATTTTCAATTTAACAACTACTTGTGTTCTGGGTACTGGGCTAAGCCTGAGGATACAATGATGAAAAAGATGAAAAAACAACATAATTTCAGCCTTCAAGGCTTACAATCTGATAGTTAAGAAGTTGATAGAATGATAATCAATATCATTTATCTTTCTTTCCTTCCCTCCTTCCTTTCCTTCTTTTTTAACCTTCTCTCCTTAGTTTTCTCTTTCTTTTTAAGATTCTGCATAAAATGCCATGCATTATGCAGGGACCAAGGGTTGCTGTCCCTTTGGTCACTGGAAAAAGGGATTCCCATCTGATGACCAATTTGGATCCACTGTTATTGAATTACAACTGCAAATTGTGAGAAAGTACTTTTCTTTTACATCTCATTATTTATTTGAGTTCCCTCCAACTCCTCCCCCACCCATTGAGAAAGCAAGCAATAAGATGTGAAATCGTGCAAAATATAGTTCCATATTAGACATGTTGCAAAAAGAGAGAAAGAAGGAAGGAAGGAAGGAAGGAAGGAAGGAAGGAAGGAAGGAAGGAAGGAAGGAAGGAAGGAAGGAAGGAAGGAAGGAAGGAAGGAAGGAAGGAAGGAAGGAAGAAGGAAAGAAAGTGAAATGTATACTTCAATTTTTACTCAGAATTTCATCAGCTCTCTCTCTGGAGGTGGATAGCATTTAAGAATTTCTTTCTAATATAATAGTTTCTTTAAGTTACCCTCTAGAGAAATACCTGAGCTTTGAGTTAAAAATATTAACAACTATACTTATAGTCTCTCTCCATCCACTGAATCAGTACCCTTTCAGAATTTATCACATTTTACATATATTGCTGTTTACTTAAAATTGAAAGAGGTTTTTTGGTGAGGCAATTGGGGTTAAGTGACTTGCCCAGGGTCACATAGCTAGTAAGTTAAGTGTCTGTGGTCAGATTTGAACTCAGATCCTCCTGAATCCAGGGCCGGTGCTCTATCCACTGCGCCCTTGAAAGAGTTTTAATACCCAGAAAATGCACCAAGTGCAAGACCTGCTCCCCAACACCCCTGATCCCAGCAAACCACCTTACCTTCTCCCCATCCTAGTTTTTGACTTTGGTTCATGCTTGGCTCTGACGGGACAACAATTGCCCCTCAAAGGATGATGAAAAAGGTGCTATTCACTTCATGGATTGCTGGAAGATGAGGAATTGGCTTTCAATATAGATGGGATTAAGTCTAGCCAGGATTTATTTAGAGGTACATGACCAAATCAGCCGTGGGAACTCTTGTCTAGACAGTGTCCGCTACCTCCATTATCAATTGTTTGAATCTCAAGGGGAAAAGCAAAGCTTCAATGTTTCACACTTCACTGGATTAGATACAGCACAGACCGGGAAGAAATCTTCAAAAGCCAGTAGCCATTTTCTTACCTCGGCTACTTCTGCCTTCTCTTCCTGCTTAATTCCAACTTTAAGGATTCCCCTGTCTGGTCCCTCCTGCTCAATCCCATAGTAGTGTCCAATGAAGCTGTTTCATAAGTGCTGGAGAAGGCATCCCTGCCCATTTGTACTGTCCCTGACATAAACAATTAGACCTGGGGGCGGTTAGGTGGCACAGTGGATAGAGCACCGGCCCTGGAGTCAGGAGTACCTGAGTTCAAATCCGGCCTCAGACACTTAACACTTACTAGCTATGTGACCCTGGGCAAGTCACTTAACCCCAATTGCCTCACTAAAAAAAAAAAAATTAGACCTGCTAAAAATGCAGTAGGCTGCTTTGTAATGATTTACTTATCACTGTAGGTATTGGAACAGAGTCTATCAACTAAGAATATTATTGCGGGGGCAGCTAGGTGGCACAGTGGATAGAGCACTGGCCCTGGATTCAGGAGGACCTGAGTTCAAATCTGACCTCAGACACTTGACACTTACTAAGCTGTGTGATTGTGGGCAAGTCATTTAACCCTCATTGCCTCACAAAAAACACACACACAAAACCAAAAGTATATATGGTATTTAGATTATTATGCATTTCTCATCTCTCTAAATAAAAGTGCTTTCTTATATTATAAAGTCAGTCACTACAGCAAAACTTTTTTATGTTATATTTTAAAATATAGGTAGAGGGACAGCTAGGTGGCACAGTGGATAGAACACCAGCCCTGGAGTCAGGAGTGCCTGAGTTCAAATCCGGCCTCAGACACTTAACACTTACTTACTATCTGTGTGACCGTGGGCAAGTTACTTAGCCCCAATTGCCTCACTAAAAAAAAAATATATATATATATATATACACACACATATCTCTCAGTAAATTATTTCCTCTTCCTGTATAATTTTAAAAATGTACACATTCAAAATTTCTTCCAGTTATACAATGAAGGAGGGATAACAGAATTTTTCATCGAGTGGGGCATTGTAAAATGAAAAGAACACTGAACTTGAATTAGGAGACACTTAGGTTCAGATCCTGCAGGATTCTGGTGATTTGACCACCCAATGGCAATACAAACAAGTCATTGGACCTTTCTTGGTGCTTCCTTATCTGTAAAAAGGGTATGATTGGGGGCAGCTAGGTGGCACAATGGATAAAGCACCGGCCCTGGATTCAGGAGTACCTGAGTTCAAATCCGGCCTCAGACACTTGACACTTACTAGCTGTGTGACCCTGGGCAAGTCACAAAACCCCCAATGCCTCGTTAAAAAAAAAAAAAGGGTATTATGAATGAGCCTCAATTTTCTTACCTTGCAAGATGAAAAATCAACATGATTCAATTCAACAAACATCTATTAAACACCTGAAATGTGCTCTGGGTAATAAAGATGAAACAAAGCATTTCCCTGCCCAAAAGAAACTTCACAGCTAACATTTATGTAGTGCTTACTGTGTGCCAGGCATTGTGCCAAGGGCTTTACAATTATCACCTCATTCAATCCTCACAACAACTCTGAGAAGTAGGTGCTATTATCATCCCTAGTTTACAGATGAGGAAACTAAGGCAAACAGGGTTAAGTGACTTGCCCAGGGTTACACAACTAGTAAGTATCTGAGATTGGATTTGAATTCAGGTCTTCCTGATTCCAGGTCCTGCACTCTATCCACTACCCAACCTAGCAGCCTTTATGAGCTATATACTTTACATAAA
Source organism: Dromiciops gliroides (assembly GCF_019393635.1). Lineage (NCBI taxonomy): Eukaryota > Metazoa > Chordata > Mammalia > Microbiotheria > Microbiotheriidae > Dromiciops > Dromiciops gliroides. The sequence continues at coordinate 294,371,505 of NC_057864.1, read as the reverse complement.
AAGTAAAGACAGCAGTAAATGAGCTGAACACTCATCAGAATTAGCTCAAAGACCCCAATCTCATTAGAATTGGCTCAAGGAGGGAATAATGTACACACTCAATTGGGTGGAGTAATCTCTCTAACCCTGTAGGAAAATAGGAGGGGAAGGGGATAAAGAGAGAGGGGCAATGGATTCAGGAGTACCCGAGTTCAAATCTGGCCTCAGACACTTGACACTTACTAGCTGTGTGACCCTGGGCAAGTCACTTAACCCCCATTGCCCCGCCAAAAAAAAAAAAAGAGGGGAGGGGCAAAAGAAGGAAGGACAGAGTGGGGGAGGGGACAGACAGAAGCAAATCCCTTTCAAAGAGTGATAGAATGAAAGAAGATGGATAATAGAATAAATATTATGGGAAAGGGAATAGGATGGAAGGGAAACAGTTAACAATAGTAATCATGAAAAAGAGAAAAGGGGGGAAAATGGTACAAAAAATATTTATAGCAACTCTTTGTGGGGGCTAAGTATTGAGAATCAAGGGAATGTCCATCAATTGAGGAATGATGGAAGAAGCTGTGCTATATGATTGTGGTGGAATGGTATTGTGCTATAGCAAATGACAAACAGAATGATCCCTGAAAAACCTGGAAATACTAATGAACATTGATGTATAGTGAAGTGAGTAGAGCAGGGAAGACATTGTGCATAGTGACAACAGCGCAATTGTAAATGACTTAACTACTCTCAGCAATGCAATGATTCAAGACAATTCCAAGGAACTAATGAAGAAGCTTGCTATCTACCCCCATAGAAAGAACTGATAAAAAGAAAACTTGTGGATTGTATATATATATAACCTGGTTGCAATCTTGTGGAGGGAGGGAGGAAAGGGAGGGAGGGAGGGAGAAAAATTTGGAACTCTAAATCTTATGAAAATGAATGTTGAAAACTACCCTTACATGTAAATGGAAAAAATAAAATAAATGTTTGTTGCTAAAAAACAAACAAAAAACTAAAGACAAGATAACTTAAGGAAGGAAAGAACAGTAACAACTGGTGGGATTAGGAAAGGCTAGTGGATTCGTAGTGGCATTGAGCTGAGTGTTAGGGGAAGAAGCTAAGTAGTCTGTCATAATGCTTGAATTATCTTCCTAACAATGTTATTGTGAAGAAAATGCTTTACAGACTTTAAAGATACTATTTGTGTCATGAAGAGGCTAGGTAACTTAGTATAGGGGATAGAATGCTCGGTCTAGAGTTAAGGATATGACTTCAAATCCAGCTTCAGAAAAAAAATTTTTTTTTTAATTAAAAAAATAAAAATAGGGGCAGTTAGGTGGCACAATGGATAAAGCACCGGCACTAGATTCAGGAGTACCTTAGTTCAAATCTGGCCTCAGACACTTAGCACTTACTAGCTGTGTGACCCTGGGCAAGTCACTTAACCCACATTGCCCCACCCCCCAAAAAAAATCCAGTTTAAGATACTAACCATGTTACCTTGGGCAAGTCACTTAACCTCTGTTAGTCTCAGTTTCCTTAGCTGCAAAATGAAGTACCTGCCTCCCAGGGTTGTAGAAAGATCAAATGAGATAATATCTTAAAGTGCTCAATGCAATACTTGGTACACAGAAGGTGCTATAAAAATGCTGGCTAGGAAAAAACAAACAAACAAACAAAAACAAACAAAACAAAACAAAAAAATGCTGGCTAGATAGGAATTGAACTCAGATTTTCCTGCTTCTGAGGCCTACTCATTCTAAACCTGATTTATTTTGTACATTGAGCGCCCTTTGGGAAGGAACCCCATTGATACCTTTTACGGAGATCCTAGACATAAACCATTCCTAAGCTAGAACTCTGTGATAAAGCAAGAGTGTGCTGGAGCCATCTTGAACCAGGTCTCCAGATCCTATTATTATATTTTCAATGTGAGCATTTACCTCTTTGGAAATGGACAAATGTTAACAAATTAGGGTTTGATTTATTGTTTTGTTGATTGTTTAGCCTTATATGATGCTGAAAATGTTCATGATACAGATTAAATTTAAAAGCATGTTGTGAGGGGCAGCTAGGTGGCACAGTGGATAGAGCACCAGCCCTGGAGTCAGGAGTACCTGGGTTCAAATCCAGCCTCAGACACTTAACACTTACTAGCTGTGTGACCCTGGGCAAGTCACTTAACCCCAATTGCCTCACTAAAAAAAAAAAAAGGCATGTTGTGGGTACATTTTTTTTTTTGAGAGCCTATTGTTAAACATTAACCAGGTCACATAGGAGCAATAATGAGCCAGAGAAAAGCTGGATTCCCTCTCTTTGGGGGTCAGATGTCCTCAGAACAGGAATCTAGTCCACTTAAGCCCCAAACTAGGGCCCTTTGTAGAGAAGGTTCCCACTCCTCCCTTTCAGGGCTAACACTCCTAGTTTTTATTTGGTTTTATATTTAATTAGTCCTAGGTCACAGTACTACAATGGCAGTCTTAGAATGCAATTTGGTTTGTTAATTTGTTAATTTGGTTTTCCTTAATACCTCCAGGCTGATCAGGCTTTCTAATTTCAAGAAAAAAAAAGTGTGCTTTCTTTGTAGGAAAGTTAACATCTTCTGTGAGATCTTGTGTCCCAATTTTTGGTACAGGAAATACAGTGGAAGTAGGCACAGGAAATAGGGTCATAAATATATTTGCCTGTGGTCTGTGTCTGGCTTGCACATATGGAAATAGAGTCTTCTATTTCAAGACAATTCTCAAGTGGAAATGTTAGCATTAGTCTATGATTCTATTTATTTATTGCTTTATCATCTGGCCAGTACTTGCCCATAGTAGAAATTTATAATATTTGTTTAATTTAACAATTAATTTCCATTGAAATAGCACCCTCCCTTTTGGGGGTAAACCCAGTGCCCACAAAGTTGAATTACACATAGAAAAGACTTTAAACAAAAACAACAATTTAGGGACCTCATCTGCAATGTATGCAACATCCTATTTTCATAGACCCCAGTCCTCTCCTATAGGCAAGAAGTATATTTCATTACTTATTCTCTGACACCAATATTAGGTTTTACAAATACTCAGAGTCTGTCTTCCTTTTGATGGCCTTTTCATGTACATTATTGTAATCACTGTTTTCCCAAATCTACCTATTTTGTTCTGTATCAGTTCACCTTATCTTTCCATGTTTCTTTGAGTTCCCCATATTCACAATTTCTTCAGATGATAATCTGTTACACCCAGTTTGTACAACCATTCTAAAACCACTTTCACATCTAAAAATGAACACTTTTTTTCTCAGAAAAATATAATTCCCTTACTGAAGAGAGCTCAAGTGGAAGGATATCCTTTACAATTGCTAAATGCAATTCTGGTTGAAGCAAAGAGTCACATAAGTGAAGCCAACTCCTCTGAAGAATCAGTAGTGATCCAGCCATGCCATGATGCTACAACTCTCAGGTGGCTAATTTAAGCTCTCCCTCTGTGGGTCATGGACAATTATATCTTAAATGGAAATTTAAAAAATTAAGGGTCCCTAAAGTAATCAGGGGAAATTATGAAGGCAAGCTGGCCCAACGAACTAACAAAGGTAGAACTGGGAACTTGAAACTCTTGGGACCTCATATTTACCTAGCCCTGGTTTGACTGAAACATACTTAACCCTTCTCTCCCAAGTAATTGCCACTATATTTGTTCATTCACAGAAGAGAAAGTAGTTATTTTTAAGAACATTGAAGAAGGTTACAGATACAGATAGGTTCTTCTAAAATACAAAAATTCCATGTCTGTGTTGTTATCAAAAGAATCTACAGGTAACACATTACTTTGTCATTTTATTGTTAGTGAATTACACTGGGTGGAGATAAGCCTTTTATTTCTTTTTCTTTTTTTTTTTAGTGAGGCAATTGGGGTTAAGTGACTTGCCCAGGGTCACACAGCTAGTAAGTGTCAAGTGTCTGAGGCCGAATTTGAACTCAGGTCCTCCTGAATCCAGGGCCGGTGCTCTATCCACTGCGCCACCTAGTTGCCCCTAGAGATAAGCTTTTTATTAATCAAAAGACTAAAGCTATGTTAGGAAAGCCCCAATCAGGAAAATTGCTGGGTAAAAATTTGCAAGAATTTATTATCCAAGACTTTTTCTAAACAATAAATAAAGGCTGTGAGATGTTATGGAAGTAGTAGGTTAGTCAAAACTACTAACTCTATTATGGAAAGGAAATGAAGAAGCAAAAAAGTTGTGACTGGAAAAATCTAGAAACAAATTATCTGCCCAATGCTTGAGAAATGTGATAGATATAAAGGAATATTAACAGTGCTGGTGAATATGAAGAATTCAGAGGAACATTGGAAAACTTGTATGAGGTGATGCAGAGTAGAGAAAGCAGAGCAAAAAGAACAATGTACACAATGACTACAACTACCTAAGTAACATTAACATTAGTGGCAACAAAACTGCACAAATATAATGATCTGTATTGGTACCGTACTATCAGTGTTAAAGGATATACCCATTTTTTTTGTTATCAACAAAATACAAAGGTAGAATGTGACATGTGATATCAGGATCATGCTATTAAGCAGATTTGTTGAACAATTTTCATGGAATATATTTCGTAGGGGGATGTACACTGGGAAATGTTTTGTGTCAAAACAAAACATGAATAAATTTTGAAAAAATAAAGGAAATCTGATCCAAAAAAGAAAAAACATGTTTGGTCAGAGATTAAGGGAGCTACCTTCCCTTTATCTTTCTTATAAGCCTCCTGAAGATAACTGTGCCACTTGTATGAGGAATTTCAAGTCCCTGAAAGAATACTACTAGTAAGTTGTGTGATATAGTGGAGAAGGTAAAGAAAAGTAACACAACTACTGGAAACAAAAACACCTCAGCTTAAAATCTGCCTCACATACTTAATAGCTGAATAACTGTGGCAAATCACTTAGCCTGAGTCTCACTTTTTTCCTCAGTAAAACTGGGATAAAAACACTTGCAACCTATCTCACTGGGTGTCTGTGAGGGAAAACATTTTGCATATTTTAAATTGCCCTAAAAATGTGAAGTATTATTGCCAAATTATGTTGCTTTATACTTTAAAATCTCATTATCTTTTTTTTATAAAAATACTTAAAAATCAAGAGGAGGGGCAGCTAGGTGGCACAGTAGATAAAGCACTGACCCTGGATTCAGAAGTACCTGAGTTCCAGCCTCAGACACTTGACACTTACTAGCTGTGTGACCCTGGGCAAGTCACTTAACCCCCATTACCACGCCAAAAAAAAAAAAAAAATCAAGAGGAAATGTTCTTCTACTTATTCACAGAACATCTACATGCTTTCCAAGTCAGAATTTCATAAATAAATAAGGAGATTGATGGTAAGAAAAGATCAGGAAGGGGCAGCTAGGTGGCGCAGTGGATAAAGCACTGGCCCTGGATTCAGGAGTACCCGAGTTCAATTCAGGCCTCGGACACTTGACACTTACTAGCTGTGTGACCCTGGGCAAGTAACTTTACCCCCATTGCCCCACCAAAAAAAAAAAAAAAAAGATCAGGAAGGTTTGATGGAACAAAAAATAAAAGAAATTGAGAACATAGTAAAAATTAAAAGCACAGAGATATAGATTTATATGATATAGATATCTTTAACACAGTTTTAATAATCATTCTTTGCTCTGGAAAGTTGTTGCAAAAAGATCTGAAATCATTTCTTTTTTAACCCTGAGTCCCCAGCCAGAGACATTCTCTCTGGTGTAAAGGGCTAAAATTCTAGCTAGTCTGTCTAAAATATCTAATGAGTGGTCACCAATAAATTATAAGCTTTAGCAAAAGTTAGACTTTTAAGCATTTATTAAGGAGAATAAGAATTTGGTGAAGAGAGAAAGGCCTTGATTCATCTATCTATCGAAGGGAGAGCGCATCTTTTGCTCCGCTCTCCACCAGAGTCCTCAGGAAAGAGAGCAAGAGAGCCAGCCTAGTCCCTTCTTCCTCCCACAAGCAAAGGTCACTTCCTGATGCCAAAGAAAAGCTACATGTCTTGCCCTCAGGCACCTTCTCCTCATGGTGGAGCTTTCTTTTTTTTTTTTTTTTTAATGTATGAGGTATTTTATTTTTTCCATTACATGTAAAGATAGTTCTCAACTTTTGTTTATACATGCTTTACAATTTCAGATTTTTCTCCCTCCCTTCCCTCCCTCCCCCCTCCCCTAGACAGCAGGCAATCTGATATAGGTTATATCTATATATCTCTATACATATACATATAGATATATATATCTATACATATACATATAGATCTATATATCTATACATATACATATAGATCTATATATCTCTATACATATACATATATATATATACACACACACACATATATATATACACATAATAACATTAATCCTATTTCTGCATTAATCCTGTTACAAGAGAAAGAATCAGAGCAGTGATGCAAAACCTCAAAATAGAGAGAAAAAAAACCAACAGCACCCAAAACAAAAGAAATAATATGGTTCAATCAGCATCTATACTCCACAGTTCTTTCTTTCTTTTTTTTTCTTGGATTTGGAGATCCTCTTCTATCATGAGTTCCCTGGAACTCTTCTGTACCATTGCATTGGTGAGAAGAATATAGTCCATCACAGTAGGTCAACACTCAGTGTTGATGATACTGTGTACAATGTTCTTCTGGTTCTGCTCATCTCACTCATCATCAGCTCACACAAGACCCTCCAGGTTTCTCTGAACTCTTCCTGCTCATCATTTCTTACAGCACAATAGTATTCCATTGTATTCATATACCACAACTTGTCCAGCCATTTGCCAATTGATGGGCACCCCCTCAACTTCCAATTCCTTGCTACCACATAAAGAGCAGCTATAAATATTTTTGTACATGTGGGTCCCTTTCCCCCTTCCATGATTTCTTTGGGCAAAAGACCTAAAAGTGGGATTGCTGGGTCAAAGGGTATGCACAGCTTTATCGCCCTTTGGGCATAATTCCAAATTGCTCTCCAGAATGGTTGGATCAGCTCACAGCTCCACCAACAATGCATTAGTGTTCCAATTTTCCCACAGCCTCTCCAACATTTATTATCTTCCTTTTTTGTCATTTTAGCCAATCTGATAGGTGTCAGGTGGTACCTCAGAGTTGTTTTAATTTGCATCTCTCTAATCATTAGAGATTTAGAGCATTTTTTCATATGGGAATAGATAGCTTTGGTTTCTTCATCAGAAAACTGCCTGTTCATATCCTTTGACCACTTCTCAATTGGGGAATGACTTGGATTCTTATAAATTTGATTTAATTCCCTATATATTTTAGAGATGAGGCCTTTATCAGAAGCACTGGCCTCAAAAATTGTTTCCCAGCTTTCTGCCTCCCTTCCAATTTTGGATGCATTGCTTCTGTTTGTACAAAAATTTTTTAATTTAATATAATCAAAATCATCCATTTTGCATTTTATAATATACTCTATCTCTTGTTTGGTCAAATTTGACAATCTAAATTAAATGGATGAATATTTACAAAGATACAAACTGCCCAGGTTAACTGAAGAGGAAATAAAATCCTTAAATAAACCCATATTAGAAAAAGAAATTGAACAAGCTATTAATGAACTCCCTAAGAAAAAATCCCCAGGGCCAGATGGGTTTACGGGTGAATTTTACCAAACATTTAAAGAACAATTAATTACAATATTATACAAATTATTTGGAAAAATAGGTGAAGAAGGAGTTCTACCAAATTCGTTTTATGACACAAATATGGTGGTGATACCAAAACCAAGCAAAGCAAAAACAGAGAAAGAAAATTATAGACCAATTTCCCTAATGAATATTGATGCTAAAATCTTAAATAAGATATTAGCAAGGAGATTACAGCAAGTGATCACCAGGATTATACACTATGACCAGGTGGGATTTATACCAGGAATGCAGGGCTGGTTCAACATTAGGAAAACTATTAACATAATCAACCACATCAATAAGAAAACCAACCAAAATCATATGATTATCTCAATAGATGCAGAGAAAGCTTTTGACAAAGTACAGCACCCATTCCTAATAAAAACACTAGAGAGTTTAGGAATAGGGGGAGCTTTCCTTAGAATAATAAACAGTATCTACCTAAAGCCATCAGCAAGTATTATATGCAATGGAGATAAATTAGAGGCCTTCCCAATAAGATCAGGGGTGAAACAGGGATGTCCATTATCACCCCTATTATTTAATATTGTTCTAGAAATGTTAGCTTTAGCAATCAGAGAAGAGAAGGGAATTAAAGGAATTAGAATAGGCAAGGAGGAAACAAAACTATCACTCTTTGCAGATGATATGATGGTATACTTAAGGAATCCTCGAGAATCAAGTCAAAAATTACTTGAAACAATTAACAACTTTAGCAAAGTAGCAGGATATAAAATAAATCCACATAAATCATCAGCATTTCTATACATGACCAACAAAGTCCAGCAGCAAGAGATAGAAAGAGAAATTCCATTTAAAGTAACGGTAGATAATATAAAATACTTGGGAGTCTACTTGCCAAGACAAACCCAGGAACTCTATGAACACAACTACCAAACACTCTTCACACAAATCAAATCAGATCTAAATAATTGGAAAGATATCAATTGCTCATGGATAGGCAGAGCTAATATAGTAAAAATGACAATACTGCCTAAATTAATTTACTTATTCAGTGCCATACCAATCAGACTACCTAAAAATTATTTTATACAGCTAGAAAAAATAATAACAAAATTCATCTGGAAAAAGAAAAAATCAAGAATATCCAGGGAAATAATGAAAAAAAATTCACAAGAAGGTGGGTTAGCAGTACCAAACCTGGAGCTTTATATAAAGCGGCAGTCATCAAAACTATCTGGTACTGGCTAAAAAATAGAGTGGTAGATCAATGGAATAGGCTAGGCTCAGGAAATGCAGTAGTAAATGACACTAGTAATGTAGTGTTTGATAAACCCAAAGACTCCAGCTTCTGGAATAGGAACTCAGTATTTGACAAAAACTGCTGGGAAAACTGGAAGATAGTATGGCAGAAATTAGGCATAGACCAACATCTTACACCTTATACTAAAATAAGGTCAAAATGGATACATGATTTAGACATAAGAGGTGATACCATAGGTAAATTAGGAGAGAAAGGAATAGTGTACCTATCAGATCTTTGGAAAGGAAAACAGTTTTTGACCATGGTGGAGCTTTCTTACAGTAAGTCTCCAGCAGGTAGCTTCATTCCAATCCTTACACTGGCAAAACACCTCAGTGCTGGATTTATCTTTTGCATTCTGGAGATATCTCTACAACGCCCAATTCCCACCAAAAATGCCTCCTCCCAATAAATATACAAAAAAAAAAAAGAGCAAAAATTTGTAGTTAACAAAGGGTTCAGTTCCTGTCTCATAATCTTTCTCTACACCCCAACACAAACTCTTGCAATAAGGGAACTTCAACTTAAATATTCATATTCCTTCACTCTAATTTACCATTTCCTCAATCTATGAATTTCCCATGACCTACTCCTCCACTTCGCCTCACCTACTAACCTTGCAATCACCCAAAAGATGTTCATGAATTCTAAAATTCCTTTATCTGATCATAGATTTTTATCATTCTATCTCTCCTATCTGCCTTAGATGCCTTAACCCAGTTCTTCATCCTCACAATGATTGATCTTCAATCCTCTACCTCACAGTTCTTTTCCAGGTCATCACCTTTGCACTGGCTGTTACACTCTCCTCTCCTTGTTAAACCAGTACAACTACTCCTTATACTACATACTTGGGGAGGGTTTATGTTGTTTTTGTTTTGTTTTGTTTTTTTAAGGAATGAGTATTGTATCTTGTCAAAACCTTTTTTCTGCATCTATTGACATAATCATGATTCTTATTGCTTTTGACATAATTTATGTTAAAAGTTTTAAGACTGGGCAGCTAGGTGGCACAGTGGATAAAGCACCGGCCCTGGATTCAGGAGGACCTGAGTTCAAATCCGATCTCAGACACTTGACACTTACTAGCTGTGTGACCCTGGGCAAGTCACTCATTGATTGCCCCACTTTAAAAAAAAAAAAGTTTTAAGACTTACATGAACTGATGCTATTGAAGTGAAAAAAACCAGGAGAACACTATATACAGTAACAGCAACACTGTACAATGATCAACTATGATAGACCTAGCTCTCAGAAGTAATACAATAATCCAAGACAATTCCAAAAGACTCCTTATGGAAAATGCTATCTACATCCAGAGAAAGAACTATGGAATCTGAATGCAGATTGAGGCATACTATTTTCACTTTTTAGGGTTTTTTCTTTCTTATTTTTCTCTTTTTTTCTGATTTTTCTTTAACAACATGACCATGTGGAAATGCTTAACATGATTGTACTGTATAACCTATTTCAGATTGCCTGCTGTCTTGGGGTGGAGGGAGGAAAGGGAACAAGGGGGAAAAATTTGAAACTCAAAATCTTACAAAAAATGAATGTTATGGGGCAGCTAGGTGGTGCAGTGGATAAAGCATGGGCCATGGATTCAGGAGGACCTGAGTTCAAATCCGGCTTCAGACACTTGACACTAGCTGTGTGACCCTGAGTAAGTCACTTAACCCTCATTGCCCCACAAAAAACAAAAAGAAAAAAAGAAAAAAAAATGAATGTTTAAAACTATCTTTACATGTAATTAGGAAAATATAAAATACTATTAAAAAGAAAAAAAAGTATTCTCCATACTTAAGTCCCTTGTCACCTTATCCTGTTGCTAATCATGTCTTTCCAAGTCCAAACCTTGGATTGATCCCACCAACTGCTTCCTTCATTCCTATTCACTGGCTTCTAAATAAAGCAAGGGAAAACCATGATACACTACAAATTTGTATTACATCATCTCAACTGGTCCTTTCCCTTAGAGCAGCAAGGCAATTTTTAAACCTCCCCAATCAATTTATTTCCTCACTCACCACAGTGGCTATTTCAAACATATCATTCTTCCTCAAGTCTCCCATAGAATTCTCTATCCCCCACCCTCTCTGTTGAAACCCTTGCCTCATATTATATTGAAAAAAACTGGGGCTGTTTATTGAAAGCCTCTTCTCTCCCGGCCTCCCCATCTCACATTGCTCAAATGCCTTCTGCTACTACCTCCACCTACTTCCCTGTCTTATATGAGAAGGCCCTTCTCTTTGTCAACCCACAAGCACAAGGGATCACATTCCATTCCAACTTCTCCAACAGATTGTCCCCTCTATCATCCCCACTCTTTTACTAATATTAAAGCTTTTCCTATCTATTGGCTGCTTCCTTGCTGCTTATAGACATACCCATGTCTGCCCCTCCCCCCACACACACACACCCTCCTTGTAAATCCTTCACTTATTCTCATCATCCCTGTTAGCTAGCTACCATTCCCTACCTTTGTTTTCATGGCTAAACTCCTTGAGAAAGCCATCTACAATATTTGCCTCCACCTTTTCTCCTTTCACTCTTCTAAATCCCCTCTTTCACTCTTCTAAATCCCCTGCAGTCTGACTTTTGATTTCCTCATTCAACTGAAAATACTCTTTCCAGAGTTATCAAAGATTTCTTCTTTGCCAAATTGAATAGAATTTTCTCAGCCTTCATCCACCTTGATCTGTCTACAGTATTGTACACTGTCAATCACCCTCTTCTCTCAGGGCAGGTAATTGGCACTGGCCCTGGAGTCAGGAGGACCTGAGTTCAAATCCAACCTCAGACACTTGACACTAGCTGTGTGATCCTAGGCAAGTCACTTAACCCCAATTGTCTCACACACACAAAAATAATAATAAAATCACCCTCTTCTCCTGGTACTCCTTCCTTTCTAGGTTTTCAAGATACAGCTTTTTTTTTTTCTTCTCCTATCTCTGCCCTCTCTTTCTTAGACTTCTTTGCTGTATCTTCACCCAGGTTTCATTCATTATCCATAGGTATTCCCAAGGCTATATGTTCTGGGACCTCTTCTCATTCTACACTATTTTGCTTGGTAATCCAGTGGATTCAATTGTCATCTCTATGCAAACAATTCCCAGATGTATTGATCTAGCCCTACCCTATCTTCTTCCATTCTCACATCTCCAACTGTTTCTTTGACATCTTGAAATGGATGTCCTTGTAGACATCTCAAACACAACATGTCCAAAACAGATGCATTTTCTTTCCTCCTACACCCTCCTCTCTTACAAACTTCTCTATTACTGTCTGGAGCACCACCACCCTCCCAGTCATCCAGGCTTGCAATCATCTTTTGATTCTTTCCTTGCACTCAGTCCACATATCCAATCTGCTTTTAAATTTGTCATTTCTACTTTGACAGAATCTCTCATACACATCCCCTTCTCTCTATTCACTTAGCTACTTACTACTTGGTACAGGCCCTCATCACCTCATATCACTATTGCAATAGCCTTTTTCTTTTTTTTTTGGTGAGGCAAATGGGGTTAAGTGACTTGCCTAGGGTCACACAGCAAGTAAGTATTAAGTTTCTGAGTCTGGATTTGAACTCAGGGCCAGTGTTCTATCTACTGCGCCACCTAGTTGCCCCTGCAATAGCCTTTTGGTTGGTCTCCCTTCCTCAACCCTCTTCCCATTCCAGTCCATCTTCCACTAAGCTATCAAAGTGATCTTTCTACAACTCGGATATGACCATGTCATGCACACACCCGTTCAACAAATTCCAGTGATTCTTTATTATCTCCAGGCTCATAAATTTTTATACAAATGTCTAATATTCAAAGTCCTTCACAACCTGTGCCCTTCCTACCTTTCCAGTCTTCTTGCACCTTATTATCTGCCAAATACTCTGTGATCCAGAGACACTGGCCTCCTTGCTTGTTCCCTGTACAAGATACTCTATCTCTAGACACTGGAGACTTTAAAAAATTTTTTTAAACATTTTTATTTAAAGTTTTGGGTTCCAAATTCTATCCTTCCCTCCCTGAAACAGAAAGCAATCAGATATAGGATATTCATGTACAATTATGTAAAACATTCCATATTAGTCATTTTGTACAAGAAGATTCAAAAGACAGTATGAGCTGATGCAAAGTGAAATGTACCTTCTACAAAATAACAGCCAATGTTGTGAGATGATCTGCTGTGAATAACTTGGTTATTTTCAGCATTGCAATGATCCAAGACAACTCTGAAGGTCTTATGAAAAATGCAATCCATCTACAGAGAGAGAACTGATGGTATCTTAATACAGATTGAAGCATAAAAAAAAAGTTAAAAATTGTTTTAACATGCAATGGGGGAAAACAAAATATATATGCATATATTTAAAATGAAAAGGGATTTACTAATAAGTCACATTTTCAACTATAAGGATAAAGACCCAACCCAATTGGAAAAAAATTAATATCTTTCAAAACATCCAAAAAACAAGATTTTTAGGTTTTGCTTGGAATTTAATGTCAGATACTTGGGTACTTTTTTTTTGTTTATTTTACATAGTATTTCTTTTTTTCTTTTTTCTTTTTTTGGTGAGGCAATTGGGGTTAAGTGACTTGCCCAGGGTCACACAGCTAGTAAGTGTGTTAAGTGTCTGAGGCCAGATTTGAACTCAGGTCCTCCTGAATCCAGTGCAGGTTCTCTATCCACTGTGCCACCTAGCTGCCCCTTACATAGTATTTCTAAAGTTAATATTTGCCAGAGCTAAGTCATCAAATCAAAACTGGATATTGGCACATTTGTTTCTTTTGAAGCAATTAAAAGCTTCATCTGTCATTCTGTGATTTACTTTAAAAAAAAAAAAGATTCCAAAGAAAAAAAAGAAAGTGAAAAAGAGCAAGCTTCAATCTGTATTTAAATAATATCAGTTCTTTCTCTGGAGACAGTATGTTTCATCATTAGTTTTTTAGGATTGTCTTGGATCATTGTATTGCTGAGAATAGCTAAGTCTTTCACAATTCTTCATCATACAATATTGCTGTTACTGTGTACAGTGTTCTCCTGGTTCTGTTCACTCCACTATGCATTAGTTCATGTAAGTCTTTCCAGGTTTTTCTGAAACCATCCTACTTGTCATTTCTTATAGAACAATAATATTCCAAAACCATCATATCCCACAGCTTGTTTAGCCATTCCCCAATTGATGGGCATCCCTTTGATTTCCAATTCTTAGCCATCACAAAAAGAGCTGCTATAAATATTCTTGTATAAATAGGTATTTTTTAACTTACATGAATTCATGCTGAATGAAGAGAGTAAAATCAGAACATTATACACAGTAACAGCAACAATGTATGATGATCAATTATGATACTTAGCTCTTCTCAGTAATACAACGATCCAAGACAATTCCAAAAGACTCATGATGGAAAATGCTCTCCACATTCAGAGAAAAGAGCTATGGAGTCTGAATGAAGATCGAGGCATACTATTTTCACTTTTTTGTTATTTTTTTGTATTTTCTTTCTCATAGTTTTTCCCTTTTCTTCTGATTCTTCTTTCACAACATGACTAGTGCAGAAATATGTTTAATACAATTGTACATGTATAACCTTTATCAGATTGTTTGCTGTCTTTGGGAGGGGGGAAGGGAAGGGAGAAAAATTTGGAATTCAAAATCTTACAAAAATGAATGTTGAAAACTATGTAATTAGAAAAACTATGTAACTGGGGGGGAGAATAAAATACTATTAAATGGGGGAAAAAACAAATAGGTCCTTTTCCCTTTTTTTTTTTTTTGGATATCTTTGGGATATAGACCTAGCAGTGGTATTGCTGAATCAAAAGGTATGCACAGTTTTATAGCCCTTTGGGCATAGTTTCAAATTGTTCTCCATTGGATCAGCTCACAACTCTCTACCAACAACACATTAGGACACTGGAGATTTTCACTGGCTGCTCCACATGCCTGGACCACTTTTTCTTACCTCCACCACCTAGACTCCCTGGTGAGTTAAAACCTCACCTTTTATAAGAAGCTTTTCCCAATCCCCCATAATGCCACTGCCTTCTCTTTCTCACATATCTCTAATTCATCCTCTATATGTGTTGTTTATATAGAGTTGCTTTCCGGGGCAGCTAAGTGGAGCAGTGGATAAAGCACTGGCCCTGGATTCAGGAGAACCTGAGTTCAAATCTGGCCTCAGACACTTGACACTTACTAGCTGTGTGATCCTGGGCAAGTCACTTAACCCTCATTGCCCTGCAAAAAAAAAATTAAAAAAATTAAAAAAAAAAAAATATATATAGTTGTTTTCATGTAGTCTCCCCCATTAAACTTAGCAACTTGAGAGCTCTTTTGTCTTTTCCCCCCTTTCTTTTTTCCCTTCTCTCCTTCCCTCTTTCCTCCTCTCCTTTCCTCCTCTCCCTCCTTCCTTTCTCTCTGTCCACACTGGGGACAGGAGTCACACCCTTACAGCAAGTGTTCTGCCCAAAGAAATACAAATTTTGACTGCTGAAACTTAGATGTCTGCAAAATGTCTTGGGGTTTACAGGCTGGGTTTCCTTTTTTTGAGGACCATGCCTTAAACCCAGATCACTCTGGCTCTCCTGGATTGGCCAACCAAAGGTTCCAGCCCAAGCCTCATCTGACCATTGTTTTCTTGATGGCTCTGGGAGAGTGTAGATAGCTATTGTTTCTGTTTTGGTCTGAAACCCTGAGGGTCTTCCCAGCCCAGATAGATTGTTGGTTTTGTTTTTTGGATTTTTTTAGTGGGGCAATGAGGGTTAAGTGACTTGCCCAGGGTCACACAGCTAGTAAGTGTCAAGTGTCTGAGGCTGGATTTGAACTCAGGTCCTCCTGAATCCAGGGCTGGTGCTTTATCCAAGCCATCTAGCTGCCTCCTAATTCTTACCTAGTCTTAATCACCGAATGGACATTGCCTCCGACAAAAACCTGGGAAAGACCTTAGCTTAAAAAGGCCAAGGTCTCCCTATGCATCCAGGGCCATCTCCAGTCATTCTGATCTATATTTTGCCACTGGAACCAGATGGCTCTGCAGGAGAGAATGAGGCTGGTGACTTTGTACAGTCCTGACTCACTTAAATCCAGTTCACTAGGTGTGAAAATTTCTTTTTTCCATGTAACTTGGGGAAAAATTCTAAATAAATTTAAATCCAGTTCACTTGCAAGTCAGGACATCCCCTTCCTCATGTCATGGACCTCTTCTAGAACTTAGGACAGTCTTTCTGCATATCCCCCCACACTTAACACCATGTTGGGCATATAGCAGATGCCTAATAAATACTTGTTGACTCATTCTCCCTACTCCAGTCCCTCTTTCACTCAATTACAAAATTGATCTTTCTAAAGTTCATGTCGGGGCAGCTAGGTGGTGCAGTGGATAAAGCACTGGCCCTGGATTCAGGAATACCTGAGTTCAAATCCGACCTCAGACACTTGACACTTACCAACTGTGTGACCCTGGGCAAGTCACTTAACCCCCATTGCCCCGCAAAAACAAAACAAAAAAATAAAGTTCATGTCACCTGCCATTCAAAAAACCTCACGTCGTTCCCTATAACCTCTAGGATCAAATATATAAATCATCTGTTTGGTATTCAAAGCCATTTATAATTCAGCCCCTATATACCTTTTTCAGCCTTTGTATACTTTACCACTGTGTAGGTACTCTGAGATTCAATCATTCTGACCTCCTACTTGCTAGTTGTTCCTAGAACAAGTCACTCCATCTCTTGACTCCAAATATTTTCATTGGCTGTCCCCCATACCTGAAATTCTCTTTCTCTTCATCTCCATCTCTTGCCCTCCTTGGCTTCCTTGTGTTATGGGCCCAGGTCACGCCAGAAGTTCTCTGGGGTACATCAAAGAAACTTCTCCTTGAGAAACTAAACAAAAGGACAGACACGCCTAAAGAGATAAGTGGAACCTGATCAGGACTGAGCTAGCTCAGGGATCATCACCCTTCATTCCAGTCTCCCCCATCCCTGGGGAGATAAGATTAATTATGGCTGTTGCCTTTGATTCAGGAGAAGAGAGATGGCTTGAGAGATCCACAGCTATCCCTCACCCAATTCCCCCAGTCACCACTGGTAGGGGATGGTCCTCCCTCAATAAGGGAACTTTCCACAGTCATCTGACTGATCACCCCCATCACTCCTCTATAAAAGTATCTGCCTGTTTCCTGCTCGAGGAGATTGGTATCTCAGAGGCACGCTCTGTGCCATGAGAAGTCCAAGAATTTCTCTCTTGGTTTCTCTTCCCCAGCCCCTAAATAAAGTATTATCTTATTCTATTGGATTTGTGTGCAAGAGGGTGTAATTCTTTAAAGAGGAATTCCTAAGGACCCCAAACTCCCACCCCATTTCCCCCACTACACTTGCCCTCTCAGCTAAAACACTACCTTCTAGGGGGCAGCTAGGTGGCACAGTAGATAAAGCACTGACCCTGGATTCAGGAAGACCTGAGTTCAAATCCTACCTCAGACACTTGACACTTACTAGCTGTGTGACCCTGGGCAAGTCACTTAACCCTCATTGCCCCATAAAGAAAAAAACAAAAACAACAAACCCACTAGCTTCTACAGTAAGCCTTTCCTGATTCCCCTTGATGCTAGTGCCCTTTCTCTCCTGATTATTCCCAATTCAGCCCGAAAATATATTGTTTGTGTTGTGGGAATGCAGTGGGACCCCCTAAGAAACCTAAAGATCCCAACCCCCCAAGGAATCAGGGGAGGGGCAGCTGCCTCCCACCTCAGGAATGAGCAATACCAAGGTCTGCAAGATGATAAACAGTATATGGATGGATGCAGCATATCCTACTGTTACTCCATTATTCAAAGATCCTCTTCCAGTTATCTTGTCCTTCCCTGCCCTTTGTTTTGTAAATCTACAAAAGACCAGGTCTTCTCTTACTCTGAGACAGTAACCACAGTGATCTGTCCCCTGGCTGTACATTCCTCTAGATTCATGATGAGCCTCCAATTCTTTGCTTGAGCTAGCCCACCCCCCCATCCAGGTCACAAGTCCCCCCAACAGTTTGTATATTGTTGTTTTCTTTTTGTCCCCTCCATTAGAGTTTGATAACCTTGCGAACAGGGACTTCTCCCTCAACCCCCTTTCTTGGTATTCCAGCATCAAGCACAATGCCTGGACCAGTGTAGGAGCTTGATGAATACTTGTTAACTGACTGGCTTTTCCCTTTTCCTTGCCCAATTGAAATGAGATTAAGATTGTCCAATAAAAATTCATCAGTCAGGGGCAGCTAGGTGTGGCAGTGGATAAAGCACCAGCCCTGGATTCAGGAGTACCGGAGTTCAACTCCAGCCTCAGACACTTGACACTTACTATCTGTGTGACCCTGGACAAGTCACTT
The DNA here is from genome assembly GCF_019393635.1 of Dromiciops gliroides. Lineage (NCBI taxonomy): Eukaryota > Metazoa > Chordata > Mammalia > Microbiotheria > Microbiotheriidae > Dromiciops > Dromiciops gliroides. The sequence continues at coordinate 294,353,220 of NC_057864.1, read as the reverse complement.
AACCCTCATTGCCCTGCAAAAAAAAAAAAAAAAGTTTAAAAAAATTCATCAGACACATTTATAAAATGTCTTCATAGTTACTGTTATGAGTTAGTCTTCCCCACATTCCTCAAAGATTTTTGAGCTGGAAAGAACTATAGGGTTCATCTAAGTCAGAAATTCTTAACTTGGGATCTATTTCAGGGTGTCCATGAACTTGAATGGAAAAACAATACATCTTTATTTTCACTAACCTCTAACTGATAGTATTTTCCGGGGGCAGCTAGGTAGCACAGTGGATAAAGCACCGGCCCTGGAGTCAGGAGTACCTGAGTTCAACTCCAGCCTCAGACACTTGACACTTACTAGCTGTGTGACCCTGGGCAAATCACTTAACCCCCATTGCCCTGCCAAAAAAAACAAACAAAAAGCACTTCCTTCAATTATTTAAAAAACATTATTCTGAAAAAAGGTTCATAGGTCTCACTAGACTGTTAAAGGACACTGTGACCCAAAGAAGGTTAAGAACTCATTTTGGTGAAGCTTACTCTTTTTACATGTGAGAAAACAGAGACCCAGAAACGTTAAGAGATCTAACCAAAGTCAAGCAGATATCAAATCTGCAGCAGATTCCAAAACTGAGCCCAGATCTTCTGACTACACATAGCCTAATCCTTCCTAGGCCCTGTGCACAAAAGATTTGAAGTGAGGTGAGTGTGTCAGAATTTTTTTGTCTGACCTATTCTGGTCCTTTATGGATGATATTCCTTCGAATTTCTAATTTGCATCTCTAACCAAAAATTTCTGCCTTCCTTTTACCCCTCTAAAGCTAAGTGGTCATAGGAACTCTTAGCAGTAGCCATAGAGGGGCCCCAGGAGCTGTGAGCTTAAGACCTGTTGCAAATGGAGCCAGATCAGCCCTGTATTTTATACATAGCTCTTCCATTATTTCTGACCCTAAGACCACATGAAAGATTACCTGCCCATAGTGATAAAGGGAGGGGGAGGCGGGATATGTTTAAAGAGCTAAATGGACTGAAAACCTTTTTTTTTTCCTTTTTAAATTGTTAGTTAACCACATGTTTGGTTATTTCCTAGTGAGAGGAAACAAGAATAGAAGGTTGGAAATGCCCTTTCTTATTGTTAGGCAGAATTTCCCCATTCAGTCTGTATTCAGGTCTCAAATGTCATTTACATCAGCCTGCTTCTAGCTCCTTCTGGGTTCCATCCTCAATATATAACACCTATCAGGTTACAGAACGAAAAACAGATTGGAAGTCCCCATTTTGGTGGGATGTCATATAATTGTTTGGCTTTTGTTTAGAGGAAGTTGGCCAATTTAGAATAATGCTTTATTGTGATTGAGATGCATTCTGATTGATTTCTTTTTCAAGCTAGTCTATGGTCTTCCCATCAGGAATCTTCTAGTGAAAGTAACCTCTTACCAATTGAACTGAGGTGTGAGAAGACCTAAAGAGAAAGGAAATAACAGGTATTGATTAAGAGTATTAAGAGTGGGGTCTGAGGGAAGTTGAAAGAGGATAGGAGAAGGGGGCAGCTAGGTGGTGCAGTGGTTAAAGCACTGGCCCTGGATTCAGGAGTACCTGAGTTCAAATCCAGCCTCAGACACTTGACACTCACTAGCTATGTGACCCTGGGCAAGTCACTTAACCCCCATTGCCCCACCCAAAAAAAAAAAGGAAAGAGTATAGGAGAGCCTTTAAATGATGAATTTAGATTACTTAGTCTAGATCAATTAGCATCTTTTTTTAAGTACTGTAAAGGAAAACTCTGTATTCTTTAAATAATTAACCCTTAATTTCTATTTAAGTCCCAAAATAGTACTTGAAAACCTAGCTGATGGGATCAAGTGTGACTGGCAAAGAGGGAGTTGGTCCATTTTTAAACTTTCGACATCAGAATATCTATGTTTAAATTCCATTGTTGCCACTTTGTTTCTTGGTACTTCTTTAGCTGCTTGAAAACTTACATGGTAAATTGTCCTGCTATCTGTGAATTTTAAAGATAAGTTAAAAAAAAACTTTTAAACTGCTAAGGATAAAAATAAAATGAAAAGTTGCAGATGCATTTACACTTTGTGAATTTTAAAGATAAGTTAAAGAACTTATAAACTGTGGAGGATAGAAATAGAATTAAAACTTACAGTTACATTTATATTCAAACCATCTTCTCGGAGAAAAAATTATTTTCTTTATTATTTAGGTCTCTCAATGGACTGGTAAGGCTATTTGAAGGCAAATATCGAAAAAAGTTTTGTCCATATTTTAATTCTAGTCAAAAGCTTAAGTCTGGCAGACTTCCATAAGATCTCCAGGATTCTTTTTCTGTGCTTAAAGTTTTTTCCTTTTATTTTGTTTTGTTTTTTGTAGGCAATGGGGGTTAAGTGACTTGCCCAGGGTCACACAGCTAGTAAGTGTCAAGTGTCTGAGGTCAGATTTGAACTCAGGTACTCCTGAATTCAGGGCCGGTGCTTTAACCACTGCCCCATCTAGCTGCCCCTTTTTCCTTTTATTTTTGATCGGGTAGAGGAAATGATAGAGTCTATGAAAGCATTGTAAGATGAGAAATCAGGTACTTTGATATTTCAAATGAACCATGATTTTATCAGTGTGGGTATCCCCTCCCACAAGTAGAGAGTACTTCATGACTTTTTATGGCTAAAAACATGTATTTCCAGATAATTAAACTTCAAGTTTAGGCAGGATAGGCACCAAACACTCAGCTTGGAAAGATCTGTCAGAATTTGTGTTACATCCAGACTCCCATGTCGACACCATTAAGGCCTGGTATAAGACTTAATAATAATAATAGCTAGCATTGATATAGTGTTTTAAGATTTTCAAAGTGCTTTTACAAATATCTTATTTTATCTTCACTTCAACCCTGGGATGTTGGTGCAATTATTATCATTATACAGATAAGGAAACTGAAGCAGATAAGTTAAGTGAATTGCCCAGGGTCAAGGTCTGAGGCAGGATTTGAAATCAGGGCTTCTGGACTCCAAGTCTAATACTCTTTATCTATTGAGATGCCAGGTATCTTTGTAAAGTGATTTGTGGAAAGAATGCTGCATTTTAAAATGGGTGTGGGTGGGGTGTCAAATTCTCTCAGCTTTGTCTAAACTCAGCTCAAGCTCTAGGTCTTTTTTATTTTTTTAGTGAGGCAATTGTGGTTAAGTGACTTGCCCAGGGTCACACAGCTAGTAAGTGTTAAGTGTCTGAGGCCGGATTTGAACTCAGGTCCTCCTGACTCCAGGGCCGGTGCTCTATCCACTGCACCACCTAGCAGCCTACAGCTCCAATATAGGTGCTTAATAAATGCTTGTTAAATGAATGAAGGTTACTTATTACCTTCCTGACCTTAAGTTCTTTCACCCCTTTGTGTCTGTTTCCTCATCTATGAAATGGGCCTAATGACTTCTAAAGTTCCTTTTAGCTCTAAATCAATGATGCCTTTGGTGGAAGTGTGATCTGATACCTTCAAAACAAAATAAAACAAACCTAAGGGGTCCTTAGTCATTTGGCTTCTTCAGCCATGTTTTGAGATTAGCCATCTGTTAGATTTGAACTCTTGTGAACTGGTTCGTTTTGCTAGACATCCTTTTGAAATTTCACTTTATAAGTCTCACTTTACAGTTGTGGAGATGGATCCAAGGGTGTGCTGATGGAGCAGGTTCCTACTGGCGCAGTTATAAATAAAATTTCTTTGTGAACATTTACACCTCAGAAATCAACAAACTGTACCAATCTACTAATCAGGGTTTATTGTTTTGTTGATGTTAATTATGCAGATTAAAGGAGTGTGTTGTGTAATTTTTTTTTTCCCAGAGAGCCAATTGTTAAACATTCATCACTCCTTGTCCACACCAACATGTTCTAAGTGAATCTTGACTACAGCCAGGTCAATGGAGAGTTCCAGTCCTCTCCAACTCTGAGTTATTAAATCTTCAGCTAAACCTTTAGAGCCTGGCAGATTTTACCACTTAGTCTGGATGCCTGCTCTGGAAGAGGTTCAGCCTTGGCTTGCTCCTGAATAACCCAGAGTTCTGACCAGCAAGAACTTCTGAATGAAAGGGCCTGAGCCCCTTACTTCTTCTCAGTGCCAGCCATTCTGTCTTCTTGCCATTCTTCCACACTCATTTCAAAGAGCTAATTGTTCTTTGCCAAGACTTCAGTAAAATGATTCAATAGACCTTTAAAGATACAGTACTGTGCTAGCTAGAGTGATACCCAGGAATGTTACACAGTAAGGGGCATAGTGCCTATGTACTAATATGGCCCAGTGGATAGGGGGTCCTGGATTAAGTTCAGAAAACCTTGGTTTAAAACTTACCTCTGACACTAACTCTGTGACCCTGGGGAAAACCTCAATGTTAGAATTTAACCTCTCTAAACCTCAGTTTCTTCACCTGTAAAAATTAGGATACTAATATCTGACAGTTATATAGAAATTTAAGTTTTGGACTAGACATATTATCTCATTTAACCCTTCCAACAACCCTTGAAAGTAGGTGCTATTATCATTGCTGTTTTTACAGATGAGGAAATTCAGGCTCTGATTTCAGTGACTTGATCGGGGTCATACAACTGTGATGTTTAAAATCTAAATGTGTGGTCGCCTTAAATTAGAAGCTTTAGCCCCAGTCTTTGGGGATTAAGCATTTATTAAAGTATACTAGGTATTAGTAAAAGAACATATGGATTTCAGAAAGTTAAGATAAGGCCTAGAGTTCTAGCCTGGTCTGGTTCTTCTTCAAGTAACCAAGAACTGCCCAAGCAAACTGAGTGTGGAAGTTTTTTTATAGGTCCAGAGGAAAGGTGGTCCTTATATACTGCTTCAAACTGATTGGTTAGCATCATCCAAATCCATTGGTTCACTGGACTTGAGAGTGGTCTTGTGTTGATGTCATAGTCCACAGCCTCTGAGAACACTCCCTATTGGGAGTCAACCAGGTTAATTAAGAATTAACTTTAGGGGCTAGGTGGCACAGTGGATAGAGCACCAGCCCTGGAGTCAGGAGTACCTGAGTTCAAATCCAACCTCAGACACTTAACACTTACTAGCTGTGTGACCCTGGGCAAGTCACTTAACCCCAATTGCCTCACCAAAAAAAAAAAAAAAGAAAAGAATTAACTTTGAGTATTAATCAAAGTCAATCACTCTCAATCAGACTCACTTAATTCAATTAGTTCTAAATTAATCTCAGGTGGGGCCTTCACATTCAATAGGTGTCAGGGGTGATTTAGACAATACCAAACTGCCTCAGTAATATTCCTCTGGGGTGGTTCTAAATTGAGCTTTACAAACTTTAAGACCCTATGTAAATGTGAGCTATTGTGATTGTAACATCCTAATTTCTATTATTACTCTGATCACTCTTGAATGACTTCAGTTACCATTCCTCCCAAATAACTAATATAGCACTAAACATATTTGCAAACTGATGGAAATTTTCTGTAAATGATATGCAATTCCTTGAACTTGTAATTAAGACCTGGGATTGTAGAAACTTGGGCCAGTCTCTTTTCCTTTCTCTTTTTTGTCATCTCTTATATTAGGAATAATAATAATTCACATGTTTATGTTGCTTTAAGGTACAAAAAGTCTTTTACTCAGAATAAACATGAACTATATTTTATCTAAGTAATATTCCCATTTTGCAGATGAGGAAATTGAAACTGTCAAGAGATCTGATGACTTCCTTCCCAAGAAGCAAGACTTTAGCAGCTAGGTGGTACAGTGGATAGTGTGCCAGGCCTGAAGTCAGGAAGACTCATCTTCCTGGGTTCAAATCTGGCCTTGGACACTTAGTAGTTTTGTGACCCTGGGCAAATCACTTAATCCTGTTTACCTCAGTTTTCTCATCTGTAAAAATAAGCTGGAGAAGAAATAGCAAAGGACTTCTGTATCAGCCAAGAAAATCCCTTATGGTGTCATGAAGAATTGGACACTACTAAACAACAAAAATTCAAATAATAATAATCATACCTATTTTTATTCTCTTCTTTTGGACATGGCTTATATGGCAATTTATATTGCATGGCTAGACATATTCACAATAGATTTTGTTTTTCTTGCCTTATCAATGGATGAGAAAGAGGGAGAGGAGATAATCTGTAATTGAAAATAAAACAAATTTAATCAAAATTAATAATCACTAGCATTTATTAATTGTTTTAATATTTTATAGATAAGAAATTACATAGACAGAAAAATTCCACAGGAAGATCATGGAAAAATTGAAATATGATGTTGGTTGGGTTTTACCATTAAGTTTTATTTTCCTAAAGTACATGTAAATACAAATTTTGACGTAAAAATTTTTTTTTAAACTTTGTATTGGTTGAGGTTTAAATAAGATTGTATTATTTAATTTTTTAATAGTTAAAATTTTCCTCAAATAAGATATTTTCATACTTTTATTTATAGGTGGTTTAGGGAATAGATCTGTGTTCACATATGGCCTCTGATACTTCCTAGCTGTGTGATCCTAGACATGTCACTTAACATCTGCCTGCCTCAGTTTTGTCAACTATAAAATGGGATCAAAGTACTACCTACCTCCCAGAGTTATTGTGAGGATTGAATGAGATAATATTTGTAAAGTGCTTAGCACAGTGCCTGGTATATAGTAGGTGCTTAATAAATGCTTGTTTCTTTCTCTATCTTCTTGTGTCAGAAACTTCTATTCTTTTTTTTGGGGGGGGGCAATGAGGGTTAAGTGACTTACCCAGGGTCACACAACTAGTAAGTGTCAAGTGTCTGAGGCCAGATTTGAACTCAGGTCCTCCTGAATCCAGGGCCAGTGCTTTATCTATTCATTTGCCCCGAAACTTCTATTCTTTAGCTTTAAAGTTGTGTAATCTCTTAGTGTGGTGTGGTACCAAGGTAGTGCATTGTGAGTCAGGAATTCTTCATTTTTGCCACTAGATCCCTTCCTGCTACTAGGATGCTATGTTGCCTTGGGCAACTCAGTTAACTTCTATAGGGCTCTAGATCTTTTTCTGTAAAATGAGGGAACCATACTAAATGGCCTCTAAGCTCCTTTCCATCCATCTCTGAAATTCTTTGCCTCTCTAAGTGACTTGCCTAAAGTCACACAGCAAGTTAAGTGGCAGAGATGGGACTCCTACCCAGGTCTTCTGACTCAGGCTTATTAAAATCAAAACTAAAAAAAAGGTTGGCATAGCATATCACATCAGTAGGAAGCAATTGGCCTCTATGTTAAAATAGCAGCCAGGCTTAATCTCTGTGCATCAAATATCAGCCAGCTGGCAGCCTTCCCCTGAGTGCATTGCCCTTCACACTGCCTCAAAAGCTGAATGAGTGTCAGCTCACTGGTCAAGATTAATTGCTCTACTTACTAGGATACTTGTATCTTAAAATGTTAAATTAAACAAATATCAATTAAAGAGTTAGCTCATTAAGAGTGTTGTATTGGGGGCAGCTAGATGGCCCAGTGGATAGAGCACTGGCCCTGGAGTCAGGAGTACCTGAGTTCAAATCCAGCCTCAGATACCTAATACTTATTAGCTGTGTGACCCTGGGCAAGTCACTTAACCCCAATAGCCTCACCAAAAAACAAACAAACAAAAAAGAGTGTCGTACCCACACACCCAACTGGGTGGAGTAATCTATTTAATCTGGGCAGTAAATGAGCCTAACACTCATCAAAATTGGCTCAAAGACCTCAATCTCATTAGAATTGGCTCAAGGGGGGGGGGCAGCTAGGTGGCACAGTAGATAAAGCATAGGCCCTGGATTCAGGAGGTCCTGAGTTCAAATCCGGCCTCAGACACTTGACACTTACTAGCTGTGTGACCTTGGGCAAGTCACTTAACCCTCATTGCCCTGCAAAAAAAAAAAAAAGAATTGGCTCAAGGAGGGAATAATGTACACACTCAATTGGGTGGAGTAATCTCTCTAACCCTGCAGGAAAATAGGGGGGGAAGGGAATAAAGAGAGAGGGGCAAAAGAAGGAAGGGCAGAGTGGGGGAGGGGACAGACAGAAGCAAATCCCTTTTGAAGAGGGATAGGATGAAAGAAGATGGATAATAGAATAAATATCATGGGGAAGGGAATAGGATAGAAGGGAAACAGTTAACAATAGTAATCATGAAAAAGAGAAAAGGGGGAAAAATGCTACAAAAAATATTTATATCAACTCTTTGTGGTGGCTAAGAATTGAGAATCAAGGGAATGTCCATCAATTGAGGAATGATGGAAAAAGCTGTGCTATATGATTGTAGTGGAATGGACTTGTGCTACAGGAAATGACAAACAGGATGATCCCAGAAAAACCTGGAAAGACTAATGAACATGGATGTATAGTGAGGTGAGCAGAGCTGGGAGGACATTGTGAATACTGTCACAGCAGTATTGTTCAATGAGCAATTGTGAATGACTTAACTACTCTCAGCAGTGAAATGATCCAAGACAATCCCAAGGAACTAATGAGGAAGCTTACTATGCACCCCTTGTGGATTGTACATATATAACCTGGTTGTGATCTTGTGGAGGGGGGAGGAAAGGGAGGGAGGGAGGGAGAAAAATTTGGAACTCTAAATCTTATGAAGATGAATGTTGAAAACTACCCTTACATGTAACTGGAAAATAAAATAAATATTTGTTGCTGGAAAAAAAAAAAAAAGAATGTTGTACTGAGGGGCAGCTAGATGGCCCAGTGGATAGAGCACTGGCCCTAGAGTCAGGTGAACCTGAGTTCAAATCCAACCTCAGACACTTAACACTTACTAGCTGTGTGACCCTGGGCAAGTCACTTAACCCCAATTGCCTCACCCCCCAAAAAAACCCAAAACAAAAAAAAGTGTTGTACTGAGGGGCAGCTAGGTGGTACAGTGGATAAAACACCAGCCCTGGATTCAGAAGGACCTGAGTTCAAATCTGGTCTCAGACACTTGACACTTACTAGCTGTGTGACCCTGGGCAAGTCACTTAACCCCCATTGCCTCTCAAAAAAAAAAAAAGAATATGTTTGTAATCGTTGATAGGGAGAATACTACTCCTCTAAATCATCAAAGCAAATCCTTCAGCCTCAAATTTAATGTATTTTTAGACAGAGAACTTTGGCTAAAAAGGACATGTATATTCCATGAAGTGCTTGTGTATTTGTGTCTGTTGTTTAATTTAATGGTTGTTGATTGATTTAAAATCTGGAGCAATGTATTTTCTTGATGTTGTTAGGATGAATGTATGGACCACCTAGATTTGATGTAGCTGCCTTATTATCCAAACAAATTTTATGAAATACTGGATTAATAGGAGCAAAATGCCCTTTGACTAAACTTCAAGCTGAACCCAGATAGCTAGCAGAGAAGTCCCTATCTTGTAAAAATATCTGGGCATCTTCCTCCTCGACAAATCCTTTTTGGGAATCATATAATCTTATCATAGTGTTTCTGTTAAGTTGAACTACCAAACTGATTGCTATTTCCTACATTCTTGTTAAAACTGAAATTGTTAAATTGATTTGCATTTTGTCCATTCTTGTTATAGTATTTGATTTAAGTTGATTTGAATCATGCTAATGAAACTGATAACACCCTGTAACCAGTGAACAAAGAAACCTTTTATATGCCTTCTTTGGAAGGGGTCTCTGCATGATTCATGCTTGCTTGTTCTTGGTACAAATAAACTGATCTGTTGTTTGTTTTTTGTAGGACAGGTATGGAAACAAAATTTGAAAATGTCAATGACTCCTCTTCTATATTCTTTATTCATAACAAACTGAGTCTTTAAATTACAACTTTGGAAAGAAGGTACATATGTTTGCATGAGTGACATCTAGCTTTGTCTTGAATAGGTTTATAATACCAAATGAATGCATTTTAGAACACATTCTTAGGACTTTTTCATGTCTTTGCCACTAAGAGGGGTAGTGATCTTGATGGAGGAGGCTAAAAAGGGTTAACAGATAACCTATCAATAGTAGCTAAAAGGGGTTAACAGATAACCTAAGATCAATAGTACCTAAAAGGGTTAATGGATAAACTGAGGCTTGAGTCTTTGGGGGGGGAGGGAATAATGAGGGTTAAGTGATTTGCCCAGGGTCACAGAGCTAGTATCAAGTGTCTGAGGCTGGATTTGAACTCAGCTCCTCCTGAATCCAGGGCCAGTGCTTTATCCACTGCACTACCTAGCTGCCCCCAAGTCCTTTTTAATAGTACTTAAAAGGGTTAACAGAGAAACTTAGGTTTGTGTTCTTACAGTAAACAAGAGGGTTTGTCCTTATCAACCCTCACCATCAACAGAGACAGTAACTAGGCATCATTAACCATTAATAATTATTAATATTCCTAGATGACAGGACACCTAGGAACCAGATCTTAAGTAAAGAGATATAAACACAGAGACCCTCTGGGTCTGACAAGTTTAAGCATGTCTTTCTGATCATGTGCAGAAAGGACCAAATGTATCCTTAGGTTCACTTTATGATGTATAAACCCCAAAAACACACCTCCAAGGAAAAAGGTATCTGCCTTGGAGCTGGGTTTAGGACCCCAGGAAGTCCAAATTAGTATAAAACCTCCCATGTACCTCCTTAAAGTGGAGATTAAGATAATGAGGAGATAACCTACTTTTTCTTACTATAAATATAACTATTCTTCTTCCCCCTATTCCAGACACCTATCTCCATGGTGCTCTCCCTGTGGTCAGCAGTCTTTCAATAAAACTTGGGAAGCTGAGTCACTGAGTCTTGTAATTCTTTGGGATGCCTCATGATCAATTTGATTAATTAAATCCACCCCCTACAACAATCTGACATTGGAGGGAAATGCCAGGTATCTTGAAGTAATCTGTGATAGGTTACATCTCTCTTGCCTATTTCCTGTACGTACTCAAACCTTCAATAAGTAATAAATAAATAAACAAACAAACAAACAAATAAATAAATAAATGGATGGATGGATGGATGGATGGATGAATAGAGAGAGAGAGGAGGGGGTGGGGGAGTAAAGAGTAGTAATGTTGCAAAAGTGATTTCTTCTAGGTTTTTGTAGCAGAAAATGCCTGAGCCTATACTGAGAGGAGTCTGAAAGCCCTTTCTCCTCAGCTGTTGGTGATTTCATCAGAATGGGGAACTCCCAAACTAAGTATGACTCAGTAGATAAAATCATGGGGCATTGCCTAAGGCAGATGGATCACATGGTAAGTCTCTGATACAAGATTGGAGCCCCGGCCACTTCTCCTTAGCCCCTAACTAGGTTTTAAATCCCTAAAAAAGGCAACCTTTGCCCCATATACTTGCAGCCCTCTATTCAGGCACCTTTGATGACATTAGCATACTTGAACTGACTCTCCCATCAGGAGGAGGGGAGGGAGACACAAACATCTCCGTGGGAGAAGAAGAGATTTAAAGAGACACCACCCTCCCATAGAGAAAGCAATAAAACAACAGACATAGAGCCACCCATCAAAATATTTTGCGTTCCAAATTTTCCTCCCTTCCTCAGTTCCCTCCCCACTTCCCAAGACAGCAAGCAATATGATGATATAGGTTATATATGTACAATCCCATTAAACATATTTCCACATTAGTCACGTTGTAAAGGAAAAATCAGAACAAAAGGGGAAAACCTCAAAAAAGAAAAAAAAATAAAGAAAAAGTAAAAATAGTATGGTTCCATCTGCTTCAGATTTTACATTTCTTTTTCTGGATAGGGACAGCATTTCCCATCATGAGTCCTCTGGAAATGTCTTGGATCATTGTATTGTTGAGAAAAGCAAAGTCTATCACAGCTGATCATCACACATTGTTGCTGTTATTGCATACAATGTTCTCTTGGTTCTGCTCACTTCACTCATCATCAGTCCATTTAAGTCTTTCCAAGTTTTTCTGAAATCTGTCTGCTCATCATTTCTTACAGCACAATAGTATTCCATTACATTCATACACCACAATTTGTTCAGCCATTCCCCAATTGATGGGTATTCCCTCAATTTTTAATTCTTTGCCATCAGGTCTGGAGTTCTGAGTCTTAGAGCTATAATGTAATGCTAAGTTTCTTAAACTGTGGGTCATGACTGAATATGGGGGTCCTGAAAATTTGGCACTAAATATTTGATTTGCATAACTATTTTATGTACCTTAATCCCTGGGGTTGCATAAAATTTCTCAGGTGAAAAGGGGTTGCAAGTGGAAAAAGATTAAGAAGCTTCTATAATGGATACTTATACAATACTTTGATGAACCTGTGATCTCATTAGTGAGAAAATTCCCTGTATCAATAAAGAATGCTACCCATTTATGCCTTTTCATCCTGTTGTTTTTCTCTATTTCCTTTCATAAATCCATTGTAGAAGATCTACCCAGTGCATTAGAGGTCTCATTCAATTTCTTATTGTTTCAAGAATATTGGGACAACACTTTTGCTATCCGTTAACCCTTTAAAAAAAATGTGACTGGGGGCAGCTAGGTGGCGAAGTAGATAGAGCACTGGTCTTGGATTCAGGAGGACCTGAGTTCAAATACAGCCTCAGACACTTAACACTTATTAGCTGTGTGACCCTGGGCAAGTCACTTAACCCTCATTGCCCCGACAAATATAAAAAAAAATGTGACTTATCCATGTCTTTTTCCCAATTATACAAGTCTTTGATCATGTTTTTTATGTCACATCTTAAATACATATCATCATTGGTAGAATGTACAATAAATTTGAAGGACTATTTCATTGTTATTTTTGTACCTTACTATGTCACCATTGCTTGTTGATAGACTGATGGATAGATTGTGTACTTCAATTTAACATCCATCATATCTCCATTTTTTTCTGGTCACTTGAAATTTGATTTCTTCTGAGATTATGATATTCCATGATATGCAGCCCTATAGCATCATCAGGAGATTTTTTTTTTTAAGCAGTGTGGATTTTTACTTTCACAGGTGTGGGAAATTTCTTTACCAGTGCAAAACTGGTCTGTAACATATTGTCTTTAAAAATTGCTTGGAACACTAAGAAGTTAAATGCCTTTCCCAGGGTCACTCAGATCTGGGGATTTAAACACAGGTTTTCTACCTCTCAGGTGGGCTCTTTACCCACTACCCCTTGCTGGTGTTTTTAAAATAAAAGGATGGGGGCTTGGAAGTGGGAAGTAACATTGGATTACTATTACTAAAAAATCCAGTTTTCCAAATGCAATCCAGTTTGCCCTCTTCCTCCTATTCAATGCTAGTCCAGGCTCTTTATCCAAATGCAGTACTTGTCTAAGATGTATGTACCAATGTTCTACTTCAATGGATTCCTCCTCCAATTGCATGGTATACTCTGGGAAATAGACATTCTTTATCTACTTGGTTCTTCCTGTCTGGATTGCTAGACTAAGGTCTTATGAGTAGCTATAGATCTTCTTGAAGATACCCAGATCACAAATGTATAACAGGTCCCGAAGGGACTTCAGAGATAAAATCAAAAGACTGGATTAGGTAATCTCTGAGGTCCCCTCTAGCTCTAAAACATATGATCTGATAGGCAGAAGTTGGAAACAAGCAAATTTAGGGTTGACCAAAGGAAAAAGCTTCCCAACAATCACTGGTATCCAAAGGGAGAGTGGGCTGTGGGTTACCACCACAGAGGATGTTAAGCAAAGGCTGAATGGCCACCTACCAGTTATGTTGAGGAGGTAATAACCTTGTTTAGGCCCCTTCGGAACTGCTGAAGTCCCCAGATTCTGGTACTATTTGATTGGCAAGAATATGACATATATGAGGAAGAGGAAAAAGTAGGAAGATGAGGCTAACTAGGAAATTGGCATGGAAATTGTTCTTCCTGCATTCTTCTTCACACAAAAATGTGGATTTCAACAGCATAGCCAAAATCAAAGAAAGACTCAGGAGCTTCTTTATTTCAGAGAGAGAAAAAAAAACTACAGATGGACTACCAGCCCCGACTAATAATAAAAACTGGCATTTATATAGCACTTTAAGGTTCGTGAAGCACTTTTTAGTGTAACTTTTATTTTACTTGTTTTTTCAATTAACAAGAATTAATTTTGTCTCTCTCCCACCTCCTCCCCCTCCCGTTGGAAAAAAAAAAATCAAAACCCATGTAACAAATGTGTCTAGTTAAGTAAAACAACTTCCTGAATTGACCTTGTCTAAAAATGTATGTCTCATTCTACATCTTGAATTTTAGCAAGTTTCTCAGGGAAGTACCTTGACATTCTTCTGGAATCTTGATTGTTAACTACATTGATCAGAATCTTTAATTCTTTCAAAGTTGTCTCACAAGCACTATATATATTATGTATGTAATTGTATGTGTGTATATATATATATATATACATATACCATATATTATATGTAATATATTTATATTGTATGTGTATAAATTTTTTGTTTGTTTTTTGTTTTTTCTCATTTATTTAAAATGTTTATTCTCTATTATATTCTCATTTGAGCCTTATGATATCCCTGTAAAGTATATAATAAAATAGCTCTTCTCTCTTCTGGTAACGGACTCGACGGAAATTAACAATGGTTCAGCGTCTGACATATCACCATAGGTTGTCCTACAACACAGCTTCCAACAAGACTCGGCTGTCACGAACCCCAGGTAACAGAATTGTTTACCTTTATACTAAGAAAGTTGGAAAAGCACCAAAATCAACCTGTGGTGTATGCCCAGGAAGACTTCGAGGTTTTCGTGCAGTGAGACCTAAAGTTCTTATGAGGCTATCAAAGACCAAAAAGCATGTCAGCAGGGCTTATGGTGGCTCCATGTGTGCTAAATGTGTCCGTGACAGGATCAAGTGTGCTTTCCTGATTGAGGAGCAGAAAATTGTTGTGAAGGTGTTGAAGGCACAGCCACAGAGTCAAAAAAGTAAATAAAAAGGATTTGTTTTTTTGAATAATAAAGAAAAAAAATTATATAATAAAATAGGTAGTGCAAGCATTGACCCCATTTTATAGATGAGAAAAATTAGGCTGTCCATTGGTTATCTTTTGTTATGTAACCAGCCCATTGTGCTTTTTCCCCCCCAATTGTATGTTTTTCCAATGACATCCTATATACCACTTCTCCTGCACAATTTCTAAAGTATTCTAACTGCATATCACATTCTGGAAAATAAGTATTCTTTGACTTCTTGATCTTTTCAACATTAATAAATATCTCTTGAATTAATTAACTAATATACTATACAACTCACCCAACCTTTACCTCAAAATAAGGATAAAATCTCTACAATATCTTGTGGTTGTCTAAGAAGGCTTCTAGACTGCAGACTTATTTCAGAATGAATGATGAGCCAACAGTAAACAGTGTTCTCAGATAATCCTACAATAAATTCTGCTCAAGGAATCCTATTTAAGGAATAAATCATTCGGTTCTTATTCATGTAATGGTTATATAAGGGAATATGTTAGAAATGAGGACTTATGCAGTACATGATTACGGGCTCTTTTCTTATAGATGGAGAGGAGGAAAGGATGCTGAATTCTTTGCAGGTCTTTCTTTAGCTCGACAAAGTATGAAATAATTACTTTTTGCCCCGACCTCAAAGGTGCCAACTACTTAGAAAATTCAATAGCTAAATAAAACCTCACCATGAAAACTATTCAGGACCTTGGGGATAAGAAGATGTGAGGGGAAGGGGAATGGGGGAAGGGAAGGAAGGAAAGGAGAATGGTGCCCTGCACCTAAAACATAATATATGAAATGAAATGAAATGAAATGTGTGCTTAACACCTCATTTCTTTCCTACTGAATGTCTTGTGACTTTTTATACCGGGAGTTGCTTATGTGTGCATACATGTAAATAGCTTCATATAGTAACTGTTGTTATGAGGATTGATGATGTTTTTGGTGAAAAGGTCTGGAATTTTAATGAATTTAACCAAGCAATAATCTCCAAGACACTGATGATGAATATTGTCCATTGTAAATGTGAGCACAATACAACACAAAACCAATAAGGGACTTAGAATACTAAGATTAGGGGCAGCTAGGTGGCGCAGTGGACAAAGCACCGGCCCTAGATTTAGGAGGACCTGAGTTCAAATCCAGCCTCAGACACTTGACACTTACTAGCTGTGTGACCCTGGGCAAGTCACTTAACCCTCATTGCCCCACTAAAAAAAAAAAAAAATTTAGAATACTAAGAGTAAAAGATGTTATCAAGGAAATGCATGCCAGGAAAAGAGGGTAGGCTGTTGACATGGAAAAGGCAAGGATGTAGCAGTACAGCTTGAATGTTCTACCACTATAATGTCTGGAAAAAATCTAAAAGTACATGGGATGGGGCCCCTCTGGAAAATTTAAGGTAGAATATATAGACAAGGGTCACATAGAATGGGAAGACATGAATGCTTTGCAGTGTGCATTGTTGGAAAGAACATCCAAAACCATGAGATCACAGATCTGTTTGATTAGTTCGATATTATTTAAACAGTAATTGAGATATTAACAACTTCATTTCCTCACTTTGAAAAAGCTAGTTCTCAAGATGGAAAGAACGGGTACCATGGCTTACAGGTTTATAATGTCACACGATTCCTCTCAGGGCCTCAGTGCTGTTATTTGCAAAATCATCATGTTGGACTAGATGAGCTTTACAATCCCTTCCAACTCTAAATCTACAATCTTCATTTTGTTAGGATCTCTGATTTCATGCATGTGTGTACTGTAGGCCGGGTATGACTTAGGTCCAGTGGTTAAGGTTTGAGTTTGGAAGGAAATGAGCTACTTAAGGACCTTCTCACAGTTAGGAAGTTCATGATAGACTTCTTCATCGTAAACAGATGGTTAAAACATCTTTGAGAGGCAGCTAGGTAGCACAATGGATAAAGCCCCGCCGCTGGATTCAGGAGGACTTGAGTTCAAATCTGGTCTCAGACACTTTGACACTAGCTGTGATGTAGGAGGTGAAAAATGGGTTAACAGAAAAACCTAAGACCCAAGCTCTAATTCAGATATGAGCTCTAAGAGGGATTCAGACCCCAGTTAATGGATTTACAAGTCAGGATGCTAAGTTCACTTACCCACAGTAATCAGTACCTATAATGGGAACAGAGGGAGTTAGGCCATGAAGGCCTAAGACTGATACATAATGATACATTGACAGGGTATAGAAACTCAAACTAGGAATAAATGATAAATGAAGATGTTTTCAAACTAGTCACGGGAAACAGAGACATGAGTAGAAAAGACCCCAGATTCACCTTATGATGTGTAAACCCCCAAAACACACCTCCACAGAAAAAGGTACCCACCTCGGGAATTGGCTTAGGACCCCAGGAACTCCAAATAAGGATAAACCCTCCCCTGTACCTCTGTAAGGTGGAGATTATTATAATGAGGCTGATAATCAATTTATCCATACTGTAAATATAACTGTCTTTCCTTTCCTTATTGGAGAGATACCGTTACACTATTCTGGCTCTCTCCCTGTGGTCACACACAGTACTGCAATAAAACTTAGGAAACTGAGTCACTGAGTCTTGTAATTCTTTTGGGATGACTCACGATCAATTTGACCCCAAATTTTATCCCACATCAGCTGTGTGACCCTGGGCAAATCACTTAACCATCATTGCTCAGCAAAAACAAACAAACAAAAAAACATCTTTTAGCCTCAGTTCCTTATCTATACATATTTATGTTACCTACCTCACAGGGTTGCTGTAAAGGAAAATGCTTTGGGATCTATAAAGTCCTATGTAAAAGTGAAGTATTTTTGTTATTCAGTCATTTCAGTTGTGTCAAACTCTTCAGGACCCTATCTAGGGTTTTCTTGGCAAAGATACTGGAATGGTTTGCCATTTCCTCCTCCAGTTCATTTTACAGATGAGGAAACTGAGGCAAACAGGGTTAAGTGACTTGCCCAGGGTCACACAGCTAGCAAGTTTCTGATGCCAGATTTGAATTAAGGTCCTCCTGACTCCAGGGCCAGTGAGCTCTATCCACTGCACCACCTAGCTGGTCCTTAATAGATAAATGTATGATGGATGGACGGATAGATAGGTGGCTAAGCAGAGCATTTATGAAATACCATATGCCAGGTATTGCCTTGAACACTGGGGATATAATTAAAAGCAAGAAAGACAGCTCTGGTCTTTCAAGGAACTTACATTCTAATGGAGGGAAGATAACTACAAAAGGGAGCTAGAAGGGAAGGGGAAAGCTTATCAGCTGGTGGAGTAGAAATAGCCAGAAAGTGGCCCTGAGGCCTGGTTCCAGACAAGCTAAGGCAAAAGCACACTGGGGCAGCTAGGTGGCGCAGTGGATAAAGCACAGGCCCTGGATTCAGGAGTACCTGAGTTCAAATCTGACCTCAGACACTTAACACTTACTAGCTGTGTGACCCTGGGCAAGTCACTTAATCCCAATTGCCTCACTAAAAAAAAAAAAAAGCACACCTATCAAAACCCAGTTTCCTAGGGATAGAGTTAAGTTTCTGAAGGAAAAGAAGAAAAATATGGTCAGAGCATAAACAAGGTAGTATAGAGATGGGAAAAATATTGAGACAAAAGGTATAAAATTCTTTTAAATAATCTTTCCTTTCTCATCAGTACTGTTATCTCAAAATTGTTTGGCGTCAGGTCTTTTTTTTTTTTTTTATAATAATATATATATTTTTTAAGTGAGGCAATTGGGGTTAAGTGACTTGCCCAGGGTCACACAGCTAATAAGTGTCAAGTGTCTGAGGCCAGATTTGAACTCAGGTACTCCTGACTCCAGGGCCAGTGCTCTATCCACTGCGCCACCTAGCTGCCCCAGGTCTTTTTTTTTTTTAATGTCTTTTATTGATACTTTTTGCCTTTATGTAAGTCATATTGCACCCCACCTCTCTCCACATTGAATGGTTCCTTGTCCTCCCCCCTCAAATAAAAGGCAACTCAGCAAAAATACCAAATACAGAAACCTGCATTGAGACAATCTCCTAAGACTTGGCCTTTTCCAGGCCAAGAGATGATAGCTACTGGAGTACTGAGAGATTTCCTAAAAAAGTACAAAGCAGAAATAGACATGTGTCCCCACAGTGCAGGTCTGGTGGAAAGGGGATTGGTATATTTATTTTTGTGGAGGGAGTCCAAACCACAGGGAAGTATTATAACTTGGGGCAGGGAGGAGAGTACTGTGTAGGGGTTGGTGGGAAAGAGAAACTTATCAGAATGTCAAAAAGTGAAAGATTTATGGATTCCTAGGGTGTTTTACATTTATCTGTTTGAAGGCTCTCCTGAGTTCTTTGCATCTTCTTTGTCTTCTGTCACGTAATAGTGGTTATCTTATCTGATATGCAATTTATACCCTGAGCACTTGAGCTGGAGTTAAGGACCCTTTTTAACTCCTTTTATGGAGACATGAACTATAAACAAACTTTATTTTGAAAATTTTCTCTGGATTAATCTCCAGGGTGGAGCTATAATGAGCCAAAGAGAAAATAAATCCTTTGTTTAGGTCCCCAATATTAGACCTAATTGATGTGAGTCCAGAGGCTTTGACAGTCCCCAAGCACAGATTGTAATATTATTTGCAAAGTGCTTTAGAATTTTTTTTTGCTTTAGAATTATTTTCATCAATAATTATGAGCAATCTTGTAGCCTAATACTTTTATTACATATCTTAAGGTGCAGTGTAATAGAAAAAAATAGCATTAGATTTGGAATGAGGAGACCTGAGTTCAAATTCCTAGCTGTGACTTACACCCTTAAACAAGTCATTTTACTTCCCTGGGACTGTTTCCCCTTTTGCAAAATGAGGGGAGTGGGAGTTGAACTAGATCACTTCTAAGGTTCCTTCCAGCTCCCAAACTGGGATATTATGATCTTATGAAATAGCTATTGAGCCAAAGAAAGGTTAAATGACTTGCCCAATATCATGGAATATATTAAAATGTTTTTAGCACACGCATCCGTGCTAGACCATATACTTTTCAAAAAATTCAGTCATCAGCTATTTTTACCTGCCCTCTCCACCAATATCTGCTATTATTTAAGTATCCGGCACACACACACACACACACACACACACACACACACACACACACACAGCAACTTGTTCACACAACTTAAAAAAAAACAAAACAAAACAGGATCCTTCCCCATTTGGCTGCAAAGAAACCATTGTAGATAAAGGCTTTCAAGCAGGGAACCTGCTCAAACTTCAAAGACAATAGCAGTGTCTTCAGTTTGGGCTCTATTTTGATCCCTGTGGTTCTATTTGTTCAGCTGGGGGGGGGGGTGGGGACGGGGGGTGGGGGCAGATAGGTGTTGCAGTAGATAAAGCACCAGCTCTGGATTCAGAAGGATCTGAGTTCAAATCTGACCTCAGACACTTGACACTTACTAGCTGTGTGACCCTGGGCAAGTCACTTAACCCTCATTGACCCCACAAGACAAAACAAAAATAATAATATCAAAGAGCTGGGGTGGGTTAGCTGAGCCATGACTGCTACAAGGATGGATCTGCCTAACCTATTCAAAGAGTCTTTTTTAGGCCACTTCAACAAGTAGGATGACAACAGCTCGTTCTTCAAAGTTGGTGGAAGAAGCCCCCAAAAGTACTTTTGGAATTCTCAGGATGACTTCCAGGAACAATCTCCGTTGTATTCTGGTTAAGGTAATCTCACAGTTACCTATTCAGAGATCAGAGATCACTTAGCCCTAGATGCCTAATTTTTAGTTGCCATTGGTGACTTTTGGTGGAAAGGGACAAGTTTTCTTTGACAAATTGGGGATGTTTCCTCCTAAAATTTAAAATTCTAAGTGTGTTGGGCGAACAGCTTGTGAATAGATACAACAGATGGTACTGGAATGATGGGATGGAACAGAGAGACAATGGAAAAGATATTGTACTAAAAAAAGAGAAAGAAACCCAACCAGAAAGCATCATAAACATAGAAATTTTAATATCATAACAGTAGGATACCAGAATTTGAAAAGACTATAACCAACTGATCAGTTTATATTGCCTTTGGGTTTTGTTTTTGTTTTAAGAATTAACGTCTTGGGGCAGCTAGGTGGCGCAGTGGATAGAGCACCGACCCTGGAGTCAGGAGGACCTGAGTTCAAATCTGACCTCAGACACTTAACACTTACTAGCTGTGTGACCTTGGGCAAGTCACTTAACCCCGACTGCCTCACTAAAAAGAAAAAAAAAAGAATTAACGTCTTCAAATCCAACCTCAAGACACTTAACATTTACTTGCTGTGTGACCCTAGGCAAGTCATTTAACCCCAATTACCTCACAAAAACAAACAAAAAAGAATTAAGGTCTTTAAGATTGCTTGCTGTCCTGGAGGGGTTGGGGAGAAAAATTGGGAACTCAGAATCTTATAAAAATGAATGTTGAAAACTATCTTTACATGTAATTGGAAAAAAATAAAATACTATTAAGTGGAGGGGGGTAATATCCCTTCATAACTGATTAAACTCTGGTGTGCTGCCACTTCCAGATATAAAAATGAATGTAATCTTTATTGGAAATTTGCTTTCTCTGAATAGGAAAAGTTGAAGGGGAAAATTGAAATACAGGAAAGGCTAACACAGTGATTACAGTAAGTTTATTCTAATATCTGATCTGAAAAGAGTTGGTTAAATATGGTGCTCATGGGGGCAGCTAGGTGGCACAGTGGATAAAGCACTGGCCTTGGATTCAGGAGGACCTGAGTTCAAATCTGGCCTCAGACACTTGACTCTTAACTAGCTGTGTGACCTTGGTCAAGTCACTTAACCCTCACTGCCCCATCAAAAAACAAAAAACAAATACATATGGTGCTCACTACACTCTGTAACTTCTGCTCTTCCTGGTTTTAGGAGGGAGGGGAAATATAGAAGATGCCCCTTCCAGACTAAATTTATCATCTCTAAACTCATCACTTTAATGCTACCTCAATCCTTGACTGACATCTGCTTCAACTTCCTCTCCATTCTGATTGGTGAGCTAGAGGGTGATATACCAAATTCTGCTCAATGCCTTCTTTTATAATAAGAAGGAAGAAATTGTACTTTTCTTCAGCTCACTTCAGTTTGCCTTGGATACTTTTCTTCATTTCAACTCCACCGAACAAGATGGACCCTCTGGGTATCCCTTTATCTCCCATTTCACTTTCCTTGCATCCCTTTTGTGTTGTTTTCCCCTGTAAGCTCCCTGAAGGCAAGAACTGTCTTATTTATTCATTGTATCTCCTGCACTTAGCACAGGAAGACACTTACTGGATTGCAGAGGGTTCTAAGGCACCCACAGAAAAGGAATCTTGTTAGTGGTTAATGTCTAGAATAGACATAAGTTCAAATCTGGCCTCAGACACTTACTAGCTATTATGTGACCCTGGGCAAGTCACTTAACCCTGTTTGCCTCAATTCCTTGTCTGTAAAACGAGCAGGAGAAGGAAATGGCAAACCACTCTGGTGTCTTTACTAAGAAAACCCCAAATGGGGGTCATAAAGAATACAGAAGTGAAACAACGGAACAACAGACTAGATAAGCTTCTCTGTTATTTTTATGAATAAGAGAGGAAGGAAAGATAAGTTTTTCAAAAGGAAGCACAATTCCCCAGCTCTTAAGTACCCCTTAATGACATTGTCCATTTGACAGCTATTGTGGATGCATCACCTACTGAACACAGACTTTGGCAAGATTTTGCTTTTTGTCAGCTTGTTTTAAAGGGTGATCTCTAAAATCTCAAATAATCAACACCTGTTCAATGCCATGATCTCAAAGGAAATTTACACAAGAATATTAGCTAACATTTATAGAATACTTTAAGGTTTAAAAAGTGTTTTATACAATTTGGAATTATGCCCAAAGGGTGATAAAGCTGTGCATATCCTTTGACCCAGCAATACCACTTTTAGGTCTTTTTCCCAAAGAAATCATGAAAAGGGAAAAGGGACCCACATGTACAAAAATATTTATAGCTGCTCTTTATGTGGTGGCAAGGAATTGGAAGTTGAGGGGGTGCCCATCAACTGGGGAATGGCTGGACAAGTTGTGGTATATGAATACAATGGAATACTATACTATTGTGCTGTAAGAAATGATGAGCAGGAGGAGTTCAGAGAAACCTGGAGGGTCTTGTGTGAGCTGATAATGAGTGAGATGAGCAGAACCAGAAGAACATTGTACACAGTATCATCAACACTGAGTGTTGACCTACTGTGATGGACTATATTCTTCTCACCAATGCAATGGTACAGAAGAGTTCCAGGGAACTTGTGATAGAAGAGGATCTCCAAATCCAAGGAAAAAAAAAAAAGAACTGTGGAGTATAGATGCTGAATGAACCATACTATTTCTTTTGTTTTTGGTGCTGTTGTGTTTTTTTTCTATTTTGAGGTTTTGCATCATTGCTCTGATTTTTTTCTCTTATAACAGGACTAATGCAGAAATAGGATTAATGTTATTATGTGTGTATATATATGTATGTATAGATATATATGTCTATATGTATATGTATATGTATATGTATATGTATATAGATATATAGACATAACCTATATCAGATTACCTGCTGTCTAGGGGAGGGGGGAGGGAGGGAAGGGAGGGAGAAAAATCTGAAATTGTAAAGCTTGTATAAACAAAAGTTGAGAACTATCTTTACATGTAACGGAAAAAATAAAATACCTTATATGTAAAATTTAAAAAAAAATAAAAAGTGCTTTATATGCATACTCGGATGCCTACAACAACCCTATGAGGTAGATACCTATTATTATCATTTTACATATGAGGAAACAGTGGCTCAGGTTAAGAAAAGCCACGTGAAAGGCAACACACTTTTGAGGGCATCCAGGAATTAATTAATTAATTAATTCTTTCTTTCTTTCTTTCTTTTTGGCAGGACAATGAGGGTTAAGTGACTTGCCCAGGGTCACACAGCTAGTAAGTGTCAAGTGTCTGAGGCCGGATTTGAACTCAGGTCCTGCTGAATCCAGGGCCCATGCTTTATTCACTCCGCCACCTAGCTGCCCTCAGGAATTGATTCTTGAGGTATGTAAAGGATGGAAAGAATCCAAAGCCATGGCTAATATCTCACAATTTACTATTACCCTCACAAAAAGGCAAATAAGGGAATATAAAAAGCTATTGTTCCATATGCCTACTTTCTCATCTATATAAAATTTTAATGACAATAATCTACATGAAAGGTATAAATACAGTCCACTGGGAGGCATGCGGCTCACAACATTATCTAATGCCAAATTAGATTAAAATGTGATTGGGGGCACTGCTAGATGGCGCAGTGGATAGAGCACTGGCCCTGGAGTCAGGAGTACCTGAGTTCAAATCCGGCCTCAGACACTTAACACTAGCTGTATGACCCTGGGCAAGTCACTTAACCCCAATTGCCTCACTTAAAAAAAAAATGTGATTGGGAAGACAATTCCAAAAGACTTATGATGGAAAATGATCTCCACATCCAGAAAAAAACAAAACAAAACACTAGGGAGTCTAAATGCAGATCAAAGCATACTATTTTCACTTTATTTCTTTTTTTTGGGGGGGGGGGTGCAGGACAATGAGAGTTAAGTCACTTGCCCAGGATCACACAATTAGTGTCACTGTGTGAGGTCAGATTTGAACTCAGGTCTTCCTGAATCCAGGGCCAGTGCTTTATCCACTGCACCACCTAGCTGCCCCCCTACTTTATTTCTTTTTTTCTTTCTTGTGTTTTTCCCTTTTGTTCTGATTTTTCTTTCACAAAATGTTGTGTTAATGTTGAAATATATTTAACCTAAAAAAAAAAGAAATATATTTAACATGATCTTACATATATAACCTATATCAGATTGCTTGCTGTCTTGGGGAGTGGGGAGGGAAAGGAGGGAGGAAGAAAAATTTGGAACTCAAAATCTTACAAAAATGAATGTTGAAAATTATCTTTACATGTAATCGGGGGGAAAATAAAATACTATTAAGAGAAAAATGTGATTGGGAAATATTTAACAGAATAAATAAAAATATCATGGAACAAAAATAATGTTAATATGTGGGTTTCTAAGTCAATATGCATTCTGGAGGGATGCTATATAGTTTAGTTTTTATTTGAACTTAACAGCACAGATCTACACCAACACTGAGGGCATTCTTGAAAGGGATATTAAAAGGGAAGAGGTACCAATAAGTAATATAAAGTCTGCCAGTTCCTCTTATATCCCGAAGCAACTAGCCTTATCATATCACTTCCTAGTTTAGGAAGCTTTAATAGCTCCCTAAACTCCTAAGGGCAGCTAGGTGTCTAAATGGATAGAGTGACAGGCCAGAGTTCAAATCTAGCCTCAGACACTTACTAGTTGTGTGACCCTGGGCAAGTCACTTAAACCTGTTTGCCTCAGTTTCCTCATCTGTAAAATGGATTAGAGAAAGAAATGGCAAACCAGTCCAGTATCTTTGCCAAGAAAACCCCATGGGACTCAACAACAACAAAAACACTTCTAAGATAAAATACAACTTAAACTTAAATACTTAAACTTAAAGCCCTTCACAATCTGGCTCCAATTTACCTTTCCAGGCATCACTCCCCCTCAGGTACTCTACACTCCTACCCACTTGTAAATAAAATTCTACCTTCCACTCCAATGCCTGGAATGAGCTCCTCCCTCTTCCCCTACCCACCCCTTGCCCTCTTGGAATCTCCAGCCTTCTAGGCTCAGCTCAAAGGTCACCTCTTCCTGACCACCATCCCTCTTCCTGTTGTTTTTTATACATGTACACAAAACACTGCTCTGAAATTCCTTTGTATTATTCTACATGTATTTGTATATATTATTTTTCCCTAGTAGAATGTAAGCTCCTGGAAGGCAGGGACAGTTTTGTTTTTGTTCCCAGAGTTAAATGTTAAATGTAACACAGTGTCTGGCACATAGTACGTAGCAAATATTTATTTAGCTCTTTGAAATCAATCCAGTTGAGTCCATGCAATGAAAAATGAGTATCTTCAGCATGCTGAGTAAAACCCTTGTGTTAAACTTATTGAAAGAAATGGCTGTGAGTAGCATAAAATGAGTAGGCATCTATGAGTTACAATTTGCATCCCTGTTGGGAATATTCTTGACTGGGAGATGGCAGAATCATTGGAGTATTAGAGTTTACACATAGAGCATGCCCATAAAATAAGTGGATCTGAGCTAGTGAGTGAACAGATTTTTTTTCCATTTGTCAAAATTTGTGTTACTCTGTAAAGAAGGAATTACTGTATTGTAAAGAAAAATTATCACGAAAATAATGTCATTGCAAAGAACTGTGCACTCATTTTCTTATCCCTAAATGATAATTTAGAGGCTTTTCAAAAACACTTGGCAATACACTTGCAGATTCAAATTTGGAATGGAGAAATCTTTACAATGATTCTTTCTTTCTTTCTTTTTTGCAGCTATGGGAGCAATTTATTCCACATCATGCAGAAGCCACGACCCCCATTTCCAGAGGGCTTTACAGTGATTATTTCTTTTTTTTTTTTTAGTGAGGCAATTGGGGTTAAGTGACTTGCCCAGGGTCACACAGCTAGTAAGTGTTAAGTGTCTGAGGCCGGATTTAAACTCAGGTACTCCTGACTCCAGGGCCGGTGCTCTATCCACTATACCACCTAGCTGCCCCCAGTGATTATTTCTTAAAATGAGTTCAGGCCCAACCTCTGGTTCGCAAACTTTTACTTCTCATGTTATCTAAGGGGAACACTGACAATCTATGAATTTCAGCTAAAGAATTCAAATTCTATTCTTTTAAGTTACCCTCCTTTTGAAAAGTCATTGACAAATTAAAACAACTCTGAGGTACCACCTGACACCTATCAGATTGGCTAAAATGACAAAAAAGGAAAATAATAAATGTTGGAGAAGCTGTGGGAAAATTGGAACACTAATTCATTGTTGGTGGAGCTGTGAACTGATCCAACCATTCTGGAGAGCAATTTGGAATTATGCCCAAAGGGCGATAAAGCTGTGCATACCCTTTGACCCAGCAATACCACTTTTAGGTCTTTTTCCCAAAGAAATCATGGAAAGGGGAAAGGGACCCACATGTACAAAAATATTTATAGCTGCTCTTTATGTGGTGGCAAGGAATTGGAAGTTGAGGGGATGCCCATCAACTGGGGAATGGCTGGACAAGTTGTGATATATGAATACAATGGAATACTATTGTGCTGTAAGAAATGATGAGCAGGAGGAGTTCAGAGAAACCTGGAGGGTCTTATGTGAGCTGATGATGAGTGAGATGAGCAGAACCAGAAGAACATTGTACACAGTATCATCAACATTGAATGTTGATCTACTGTGATGGACTATATTCTTCTCACCAATGCAATGGTACAGAAGAAGATCTCCAAATCCAAGGGAAAAAAAAAAACTGTGGAGTGTAGATGCTGAATGAACCATACTATTTCTTTTGTTTTTGGTGCTGTTGGTTTTTTTTCTATTTTGAGGTTTTTCATCATTGCTCTGATTTTTTCTCTTATAACAGGACTAATGCAGAAATAGGATTAATGTTATTATGTGTATATATATATATATGTGTGTATAGATATATATCTATATATATAGATATAACCTATATCAGATTACCTGCTGTCTAGGGGAGGGGGGAGGGAGGGAGAAAAATCTGAAATTGTAAAGCTTGTAAAAACAAAAGTTGAAAACTATCTTTACATGTAATGAAAAAAATAAAATACCTTATATGTAAAAAAAAAAAGAAAAAAGAAAAGTCATTGACATAGATGGCAGAGGAAAGGCAGTGAGCTCCCGAACTCATGACATGATCACTCCAAAAAACATCCAAATAATGCCATAGGAAAATGCCCGGAGCAGCAAAACTCACAGAAGAATGTGCTGAAATCATCTTCTAACCAAGAACGGCTTGGAAGGTCAGAAGGAGGGAGCTGCTGTGCTGATACAGGAGTCGAGCCCAACCCCACAGTCAGCCTGACACAGATCCAGTCCCAAGAAGGCTTCACCAGAGAAGGAGACCCCCAGAGCCTCTGAATCAGCTGAAGCGCCAGTGTCGTCTGGAAAATAGGGTGGAAGGGAAACAGTTAACAATAGTAATCATGAAAAAGAGAAAAGGGGGAAAAAATTGTACAAAAAATATTTATAGCAACTCTTGGTGGAGGCTAAGAATTGAGAATCAAGGGAATGTCTGTTAATTGAGAGATGATGGAAAAAGCTGTGCTATATGATTATAGTGGAATGGTCTTGTGCTACAGGAAATGACAAACAGGATGATCCCAGAAAAACCTGGAGAGACTAATGAACATCGATGTATAGTGAAGTGAGTAGAGCTGGGAAGACATTGTGCATACTGTCACAGCAGTATTGTTCAATGGGCAATTGTGAATGACTTAACTACTCTCAGCAGTGCAATGATCCAAGACAATCCCAAGGAACTAATGAGGAAGCTTACTATGCACCCCTATAGAAAGAACTGATAAAAAAAAAAAAAACACTTGTAGATTGTACATATATAACTTGGTTGCAATCTTGTGGAGGGGGGAGGAAAGGGAGGGAGGGAGAAAAATTTGGAACTCTAAATCTTATGAAAATGAATGTTAAAAACGACCCTTACATGTGACTGGAAAATAAAATAAATATTTGTTGCTGAAAAGTCATTGACAAAGCAAAATACATTTCCTAAACATCTTTCCCTCTCTTCTCCAAATGTGATTAAGATATGAGGGTGATAAAGGCATTAAAAATAACAATTTTTTTTTTTGTGAAGCAATTGGGATTAAGTGACTTGCCCAGGGTCACAGAGCTATTAAGTGTTAAGTGTCTGAGGCAGGCCAGATTTGAACTCAGGTCCTCCTGAATCCAAGGCCAGTGCTCTATCCACTGTGCCACCTAGCTGCCCCCAAATAATTTTTTACAAGGATTTTTTATAATAGAAGATTTTGCTGCTTTTCAATGTGTAGCTATGTACAGGCAAAGTGCAAACTTTTAATACACTTCAAATATTCTGCAGGAATTGAGTCCATATAGCACCCCATGTGGCACATCTTTTGGAAACATCATTAGGCAGTTGGAAGGCCAACAGAACTTCCTGTTGCCATACTTTTAGGGGTTATATTTTTTTTTTCCGGTAAGGCAATTGGGATTAAGTGACTTGCCCAGGGTCACACAGCTAGTAAGTGTTAAGTGTCTGAGGCTGGATTTGAACTCAGGTACTCCTGACTCCAGGGCCGGTGCTCTATCCACTGTGCCACCTAGCTGCCCCTAGGGGTTATATTTTTATTTTCAAACATCAATCATCTAGGCATCTTTGTTATAACTGTCCCAATGACAAGGGGAAATATTCCTTCTCTCCATAAAATGAGGATATAGATCCACGTTCACAGTCCTAATGCTGACCACCACCCCCCTTCCCCAAAGGTAAGAAAGCTTCGATTTCATCCAGGTTATGCCATTATTTGTTCTGTAATTGGTTGCTTGATTTAAACTTGACAAGTACTAACAGGCAGTGAATGTACTGGTAGAATGGGAAAAGCTTGGGATTTGGAGTCAGAGAATTGGTTGGAATCCTAACTCAGCTAATTACCATGTATGGTAGCAAATCACTTAACCCCTCAGCTTCAATTTCCTCACCTGCAAAATTGGGATAGGAGAGGTTGAATTCGATGATCTCTTCCCTCCAAGCATATGAAATTGAAAGAAGAAAAAAAAAGAAATTGCAGGAATTGGGGATATTTAGCCTGAAGACATTAGGCAGATAGGTACAGAAGAGAGTGCTAGATTTAGAGTCACAGTTCAAATTCCTGCTCTGGCTTGGCTCAGTCACTTAACTTTTTTAGGCTTCAATTTCCTCAACTGAAAAATGATGGGGTTGGACTATGTGACCTGGAAGGTCCTTTCTAACTCTAAATCTATAATTATATGATAATTGTTTCAAGTATCTGAAGGACTACTGCATAAAAAGTTTAGACTGGTTCTGCTTGGTCCCAAGGGACAGAACTAGGAGCAATAGGTAGAAGCTTCAGAGAGTCAGTTAGAGGCTTGAAGAAATGGAAACCTTCCTAAAAAAGACAATTGTCCAAAGGTGATCATGCACACCTTAGAGAGGTAGTAGTACTCTGGAACACTTCAGTGACAGCTGGGTGGTTACTAGTTGGCTATGTTGTAGAGGGAATTCTTGTTCAGGTATGGGGTGGGTGGCTTTTGAGGTGTTTCTGATTCTAGGAAATCCTTTTTTTTTTTTGTCTCTTCATAAAAATGATTCTATGATGAGAATCCTTTATGTTTTACAGTTTAAAAGAGAATTCAGAGAGCCTGAGTACAGCAATATAGATTTTATGGATGAAGTGAGAATAGAAATTGAAGGATGGGTAGGTGGTTGGGTTGGTTTTTTTGTTGTTATTGTTTTGCTTTGTTTTGTTTTGTTTTTGCACAGGGCAGTGGGGGTAAAATGACTTGCCCAGGGTCACACAGCTAGTAAATATCAAGTGTCTGAGGCCTCAAAGACCTGGGAGGAAGAAGGTTCTATAGAAGATCTGGCTAGTGGACTATGACAAGCAATTGTAGTGAGGAGGCTTGGATCAGTTGAATTAATTAGAGATGCTCTCATGCTTATTCTTGTTGAATATCCTTCTCTTTAAAAAAAATTTTTTTTAACATTTTTATTTAAAGTAATGAGTTCTAAATTTTATTCCTCCTTTCCTTCTTCCTCTCCCTGCTCCTTGACACAGTAAGCAGATATAGGTTATACATGTACAATTATGTAGAATATTTCCATATTAGTCATTTTGTATAAGAAGACTTGAATAAAGGAAAAAAGTGAAAGAAAGAAAGTGAGAAATAACATGCTTCAGTCTGTATTCAATCTGGAGGCAGATAGTATGCTAGTATGCTTCATCATTAATCCTTTGGGATTTCTTAGATCATTGCATTGCTGAGAATAGCTAAGTCATTCACAATTCTTCATCAAACAATATTGCTATTACTATGTACAACATTCTCCTGGTTCTGTTCACTTCACTATGCATCAGTTCATATATGTCTTTCCGGGTTTTTCTGAAATCATCCTGCTTTGTCATTTTGTATAGCACAATAATATTCCATCACAATCATATACACCACAGCTTTTGTAGCCATTTTGCAATTGATGTGCATCCCTGTGATTTCCAGTTCTTAACCACCACAAAAAGAGCTGCTATAAATTGAATAATCTTTTATTGCTGTGGTTAAGTAAATCTTTTGTTAATCATTAAATGAAGTACAAGAGATTAATTTTGTTCCAATATTGAACCTATGCTACTGGAGAACTAGCCTGATTCTTTGAAATACTTTTTTATCTCTTCATAAACACCACCCTATAATAATATGTTTTATAACTTATTTTGGATTTTACAGTTTACAAAACAACTCAGAGGGTCTAAGGACTTCAGGGAAGACTTCTTAAATAAAGTGAGATTTCAGGTAGGCCTTGAAGCCTCTTACTGTATACAAAGCATTGTGCTAGATACTTGGTATTTTAGTTTATATATAAATAAGATAACATTGTTAGTAACTCTTGTGAAAAGGATAAATTACTTCTCCAAAGTCATCAAGGCAATATATATATCAACCAGAATTTGAACCCTGGTTCCCTGACTCCAAAGGCAATGGCTTTTCTTTATATATATATATATATATATATACTTCTCCCTTCAACCTCCCCAGGATAGACAAGATTTCAAAAAATGTGTATGGAAGTGGGACATATTCTAGGCATAGAGAAATGCATGAACAAAGACATTGGGAAGGAAGAAGAAGCAAGAGGCACATCCTGGAAATAGCCAGAAGTCCATTTTAGCTCCTGGAGAATAAGATCAATGAAAGGAAGTTGTGTAAAATAAGGTTAGAAAGGAACAATTTGAAGTTGTAAGGGACCTTAGAGACGATCAATTCCAAGCCCATCATTTAACCAAGGAGGAAAGTGATGTCCATAGAGACTAAATTGCCCACAATAACTCAAGATATAAGTAGCAGGGAGCAGCTAGGTGTTGAAGTGGATAAAGCACTGGCCCTGGATTCAGGGGGACCTGAGTTCAAATCAAGCCTCAGACGCTTGACACTTACTAGCTGTGTGACTCTAGGCAAGTCACTTAACCCTCACTGCCCTGACCAGAAAGAAAGAAAGAAAGAAAGAAAGGAAGGAAGGAAGGAAGGAAGGAAGGAAGGAAGGAAGGAAGAAAGAAAGAAAGAAAGAAAGAAAGAAAGAAAGAAAGAAAGAAAGAAAGAAAGAAAGAAAGAAAGAAAGAAAGAAAGGAAGAAAGAAAGGAAGAAAGGAAGAAAAGAAAAGAAATAAGTAGCAGATCTTTGATTTTAATTCAGTCCTTTTTTGACTAACAATCCAGTACTATACTAACTCTCCTACATAATGAGTTAGAGTCAGATTATGGAGGGTCCTAAATGTCAGACTAAGTGTCAAAGAATCATGGGGGGGGGGGCACGGGACAAGGGGCAGCTAGGGATAAAGTACCCACCCTGGATTCAGGAGGACCTGAGTTCAAATGTGACCTCAGACACTTGACACTTATTAGCTGTGTGACCCTGGGCAAGTCACTTGACCCTCACTGCCCTGCAAAAAACCAAATCCAAAACCAAAACAAGCAAACAAACAAACAAAAAGAATCATAGGCTAGGATTGGAAGGAACATGAGGGGGTTATCTAATCAACGCCCATATTTTACAGGTGAGGAAACTGAGCTGTAAGACAAAGGTTTCTATTTAGTGATATGTAAATTTCTTGGGGATTCACAATGATGATCCAAAGGATTCTTGTTAAAAAATTCTTTAATGACACCTTAAGTAGCAAATAATTGCTTGATTATGTTACAAATATGTGTATATATGCACATATAGTATTTTTTTCCTTTAATGACACATACATGTCTTAAGCAGCATATATTTGTTTCTGTAGTGATTTGAAATCATCATGATCATTTACACAATGCCTTTGGTGTTCACGCAGCAGTTGCATGAAACTTTGACCCTTCTCAGTAAGCCCAATGGCAATTTTTGCCATTTCTCAACCTGTCACCTTTGTTTTCAAATCACCAAAAAATTTGGCATTCAAGTTCAAACTGATTCTGCACACTTCACTAGAGTAGCTGTCTGCTTCTCCTCTGACAGCTTCTAATGTAGCTCTAATGGAGCTTGATCACATGATCAAGATATTAGGAACATTTACATTCTTACTTAGCAAGTATCAGAGTATTTCAAAGCAAAGATCACTGGGCATGTGTATTGCAAGCCATCTTGAAACCAGAGGACCATCACAAACACTCTGCAGAATCAAACTTTACATTGGTTTTCATTTCAATTTTAAGGCTATTTTCTAATTTAAACTCATCCTCCACTTAAATTGCTTTTCTTCTATTTGGTGAATTTTCCATAGAGTTTCTGTGAGAACATAGCCAAGGTGCCAGTGGTAGAAGAGGACTTCTAAAGAGATTCTTTTATTACAGAGGTTAGTTTGAATGTCAACATTGTTAGAAATAAAGCAATATATACTATTGCACTTTAAGCACATTTGTCATTGAATACAGTGTTTGTGGTTAGCTAGAAGAAAAACTAGAAAATGTTTCATATTGTAACTAGTTATTCATTTCCATTGATTGATTTAGATAACAAAAGTATTTTTTGGAAAATTAATTTCCAGCACTCAGCAAGAGAATATGTAAAATTCTACCATTTTCCACAGTGTTTGTGTGAATGGACATTTTCACATTATTCTTATGGTAAAGCAAAAAACAAATAAACTTGATGTAAACAAGATTAAGACTGTTTGAGGTTGAGCCACATACTGCAAACTTTTGTTCAAATAAAAAAGTACAGCATTGAAATTGAATTTATACACGATTATATTATGTTAGACATCTTCTAAGTTGTAACTTAACTTCTTTTTTTATTAATAAAGCATTTTTTCCCATCACATGTAAAGATAGTTCTCAACTTTTGTTTATACAAACTTTCCAATTTCAGATTTTTCTCCCTCCCTCCCCCCTCCCCTAGACAGCAGGTGTAACTTAACTTCTTTAAAAATGTTACTTTTCTTCAGCAAAGTGTATAACATAAAGAAATATAATATGAGATCTTACAGATACTAGTAAGCATATGAGGTCTTACTGGATTATTTATTTTAATTCTCATAGCATGCCCTATACACACACACACACATATGGCAGTGATATGTTGAGGGGGAATTGGAAATCCTGGGGGAGTGGAGCTTGGGAAGGGGTCAAAAAGACTACTTTTATATGATAATTTAAAGTACTAAAGACTTGGTCCAAGAAAGACTACTCTGCTTGGTTTCTAGGTAGGAGCAAAACCTGAGAATCTTAGGAAAACAACTGTGTGGAGGCTACCAAGTATAGTAGAAGCCTGTTGGGCTTTGGAGATTGCAAGGCAAAAGTTGAAATCTTGTCTCTGACACTTGTAGGAGCTATATAACCCTAAAAAAGTCACGTCATCTCTCTAAAGTTTCAGTTGTAAAATGAAGATACCTGCTAGAATTATGAGGATTGGATGTAAAAAATGTGTTTTGTAAAACTTAAAATGATTTATATGTCAGGTGTTATTGTTATTATTGAATCAGGAAGTGAAAGGACAAATGTGGAGAAGAAAAAACCAACAAGAACCAAAGCCTGGATTAGGTCTGCAGGTCAAGAAGGATACTGGGTACAGTATATACTGGAAAGAGGTCAAAACCTGTAAAAGCAGGCAGGGGTATACAGTAATACCTTTATGACTGATAATAGGGGGCACAGTAGAGTGCCAGGCCTAGAGTCAGGAGGACTCATCTTCCTGGTTCAAATATGGCCTCAGAAACTTAGTAGTTGTGTGATGCTGGGCAGGTCACTTTACTCTGTTTGCCTCAGTTTCCTCATCTGTAAAATGAACTGGAAAAGGTAATGGCAAACCATTCCAATATCTTTTCCAAGAAAACCCCAAATGGGGTCTCAAAGAGTGAGACATCACTGAACAATGACTGAACAACATCTCCAACCCTTGCACACAGTAGGCTACTTAATACATATAAATTTGAGATAAGAGAATGAAGGCTTCCAGGGAAGGAACCCCTAAGCATTGTGGTATACAGGGAAAGATTCTTGGACTGCAAAGTCCTAGATCTGAGACTATCATTTACTAGTTAGGAAACTGTCCAACAAGCTGACAAGTAATGCAGCTAGACTGGAGGTGACATCTAACATACTTCCTAGTTCTAATATATACTTTCTTAAAGATAAATATTGCAGCCCTAGAATTGTCAGCACTTAGATACTGGGTGATATTGTAATTGAGAGAGAAGGAAGAGTCAAAATTAACTGTGAGGTTTCAGAACTGGAGGATAAATTGAATCATGAATTCAACTTTGGACATATTCAGTTTGAGTCACTAATTGACATTCAGGTGGAAATAAATAATAGACAGAGATCTGGAACTAGAATGAAATGGTAAAACTGCAATTATAGATTTGCCATTCATTAAATGCTTTCTCTATGTAAAGCACTTGCTAGGCACTGGAGTAGACACAAAGTTTAGATAAAGGTCCCTGCTCTTATGGAGCTCACAGTCTGGTAAGAGAACAAGACACACATAAATATAAAAAGGGAACAGCTGAAGTCATGGAAGTGGATGAGATTACCAAGGCAATTTAGAACAGCTGTGTCAAAGTCATAGAGAAACTGGGCCAACAAACCATACTTATAAGGATCTCTGCAACACCATATGACTTAGAAAACTACATATTAACCACCTTACCTATGTTCTACTGTATTTTTATTTATTTGGTTAAATATTTCCCATTTTTTTTTAGTGAGGCAATTGGGGTTAAGTGACTTGCCCAGGGTCACACAGCTAGTAAGTGTTAAGTGTCTGAGGCCAAATTTGAACTCAGGTCCTCCTGACTCCAGGGCCGGTTGCTCTATCCACTGTGCCACCTAGCTACCCCCAATTATTTTTTACTCTGTTTCAGGCCACATTCTGGAGTGCTGTGTGGGTTACAGGCCTGCTGGTTAGGCATTCAACACCTCTGCAGTAGAAGAAAGGAGTCAAGGATAGAACTTTGGAGGATATTTAAGTTTAGAGGCAAAGAAAAAGAGGACCCATCAAAGGAAAAAGCAGGAGAATCAGGGTAGCACTATATTACTCATGACAAGAGAGGAAAGGTTTTTAAAGAAGGATAATGGTTAATTTGTCAAATGTTTTTGAGATGCCAAAAAAAATAAGGATTGAAGAAAAGGCCATTGGTTTTAACTATATCTGTTTATATTTTGGTGGATAGTTTTATAAATGTAGTGGGGACAAGAACTAGATTGTAAAGGGTTGAAGAATTAAAGTAGGTAATAAAGAAATAGTAACAGGAACTATAACCTACATTTGCTAGAATTCTGTCAATAGGAAAAAGAAAGAATATTCATAGGGCTTGCCAATAGGGAGAGGACTCTAGGATAAGTGTAGTTAGGATTTCCTATTTCCTGGGCATTTAATGACTAGTCCCAGGGAAAGCAGATCCCATGTACTGGTTTGGGGGATAAATGAAAGTTAACTTGAGCTGTGGTTGGTTACATAACCACTAATACCCACTTCCAACTCTGAAATTCTAGGGTCAAATTTTTTCAGGATATATCTTAAGAGACTTGAAGTAGAAAGGAAGGAGGCAATGGAGTATGAAAGCTATAGGCAAAAGAAAGGATGAGATCAAGGGCACAGACTTGAAAAACATTAGGTATTGATCATCTTTTCCTTTGAAAGAGAAGGAAAGATGAGGGCATAAGATTGAGGTTTAGAGAAGTGAGAAAGGTCTAGTAAGAGCCCCGTCCCAAAGTAGAATTTCCCTGGAAGTCTTCAAGACTGGATGAACATCTGCCAGGGATTTGTAGAGATGACTCCCACCAAGATATTGTTTAGATGTGATATATTTTTTTTTGTCTCTTCCAAATCTTATGGTTTTGTGAAATAAATGACATTTAATATAGGGAAGGTGTATCACAGAAAAGGAAAAGTAAAGAATTATTTTATATTAACTTAATTAAAACACTGGAACTACATCATTATTCTGGACTTGCCTTACAGACCTTTGGTCTTTATGTTATTGAGCTTATAGGGGCATAATTTGATATCCAAATCCAGCACTACAACTGATCAATTCCTATGCAAGATTAGGAAATTGTGCCCCTCCATCCTACTGACATCTTTTTGGGAAGAGAATGCAAATTTTACATATTTTTCAGGGCCCCTCAGCTTTCGGCCTCATTGCATCTCTCTTCATATCCATGCAACGAGGAACCTCTTGAGCTCTACTATTGTGTTCAAGAATACTCTTTTCTCCTAATGTCTTTGGTCATTTATTTTCAATTATCTTTCACCAAAGGATTATAGAATCCTTACATATAAATTATTGCAATGTGAATTTGAATTTCAGATCCAAAATATTCCTAGGATTAATAGGTTAGTATTTTAGGATACTCATTTCTATATTTAGACTTAGAATTTTATTTTACCAAATTACATGTAAAATACAAATTTTGACATCAATTAAAAAAAAATTTGTGTTCTAAATTCTCTTCCTCCTTCCCTCCCCACCCCCCCACGAACTCAAGCAATT
Source organism: Dromiciops gliroides (assembly GCF_019393635.1). NCBI lineage: Eukaryota > Metazoa > Chordata > Mammalia > Microbiotheria > Microbiotheriidae > Dromiciops > Dromiciops gliroides. The sequence continues at coordinate 294,315,678 of NC_057864.1, read as the reverse complement.
CAATATAAGCTATACAGGGATGCTCATTTCTAATACTGTATTGATAGCTTTTGTTTTCATATCGCCTTCAATCCTCTGCTTTCCTTTCAGAAAACCATACCTTGTAACAGAGGGAAAAAAGTTTAGCTAAATTAACACACGAACCCAGCTTGACAGTATCTGTAATGTTTCTAGAATACTTTAAAAAGGATAAATTGAAAAGGAACAAGCCAAATACAGCAAGTAGTAGCTAGACAATTTTCTTTAAAACTTTAAAATTAGACATAGTAGCACAGTACTGATTCTATGTTCAAGAACATAGGTCGTAAACTATGTATATAAAAGAGCTGAGGATAACTCCTTTCAACAAAAAAAGTAAAACCTCCGGTCGGCAAAAGTCATCATGTGAATGCTTAACGATAAATTTGGAGTGTTATAGATCCTTGCAGAACAGTAAACTATTATGATCGAGTCAGGAAAAAATAATTTAAGTAAAATATCTCAGTGTGTAACCAAAATAACGTCTAAGCCTTTCCCTACTGTTACTGTAACATTTTTAATGTTCTAGTTAGTTAAGGGCATATTGTATCTGCTCCAAAGTTTAAGAAAACCAAAATGCTGCTACTGATCTTGTACCAATAACATTTGGAAAGGCGGCAGGAAAAGAAAGGGAGGGGGAGAATTTGTTTTAAGATTTAAGTCTTAACTCTTTCAGAAGGCATCCATGAGGAGTGGCAGTGACGTAATGCCCAAATGTCCCCCTCCTCCCTTTGGCCACGTGTTTGTTTTCTTTCTGGCCCGGTCTCTTTTGGTCTCTGGTCTTGGATTTTCACCAATAACGTGGACCCAAACCTGGAAGGAAGTGCGTAGGATGGGTTCAGGCCCAGTGAGGATAGAGAACTGGCGAAGGGTGTGGGGGGTGGGGCGCGATGCTGCTTTCCTAGGTTTGAGGAAGCCATGGGACTGGGTCCTAGCCACCACCCACTTATGATTTTTGGTGTAGTTCAAGGCCACTCCCCGGGTCTCACGCTGTGCGCTCAGTAAAGTCCCAGGCTGGGGTGTGGGGCTGGGAGAGAATTTCCTCAGCAGGAAAACAGGTGTTCCCCCGCGGCAGACTTGGCAAGCCACAGCAACCTAGTTGAGACCCTGTCCCAGAGGGGCAGGAAAATGGCCCCAGTCGGGCCCCACCCACCGCAGCCTTCCTGGACTGGGTGGGGAGGAGGAGAAAAAGGCGTCCTTGAGTCACCTCCTGGACTCGGCTCCAGCCCCTCCTCCCTAGCCCCTTCCTTTGGAAAAAGCAGATAGAAATGAGAAAGAGATGGGAACTTGGTACATGGGTGTTTGAATGCCCCTTCCCTCATTATTATTATCGAAGCCATCCCCACCAAAGTATCACTCCCCAACCCTTGACTACTACACACCAAATCATCCCCAAATGTGCAGCACATGCATATGTCTATAGCAGAGCGGGAAGGTGAACTCAGTTCATTCTTTCTACCCTTTATTCTTCACGACCTTCCTTTCTAATTTAGTATGTACCTCGGGAAGAATGACTCCCTCCCCCCAAAAAAGCCACTAAGCCAGATACCCACCCCTAACCACCTCAAATGAAGGACTAAGGCGCTCGGGTTTATACAGTACCCAGCACAGAGGGTAAGTGTTCACCGCCATACTAAGCTCATTGGGCCTGAGTCGACTTGGGCTATTTGAATGTGAACCAGGAATTTATTTCTCCCTGTAACTTGTTGCTCTAAGGAAGCTCTTTAAAAGAGTCTTTTAAAATGGAAAGCTATGAGCAATCACTGGTTTTCCATTCAGAAAATCTGTTTAAACATTGGGATAAATAATTAACTGGGTCAACGATTTTGCTTTTTGTTCTTGTTTTAGTCTCCATTTCCCTCAATGAGGAATATTTGGGGACTGTTTTCCATGCATCTGGCCAGCTGAACAGGATAAAAATTGATTGGCCCATTTTGTTAGTTTAATTACATTTAATTTAAGGTACTTTGGTGAAAAGAGCAAAGCAATATTGCTGAGATGATGCTGAAAGGTGAGATTTGAATATAGTTCATTTCAAACGGGATTAGTTGTTACTGGGATCCCGAAAACTTTTTAAGCTTCTGTAGAACTGTTAATTGGTTCTCTCCATGAATTCCACAGTACCCAGCATGGTGCTAGTGAACAAGTGCTTGCATGCCTTTATTTCTAAACTGAAGCAATAAACACTGACATTTGGTAAAGGTGCCTATTCAGACATGCTTATGTTTGAAGATTGCCGTTTGAATAACTGCAGGTGCATACTTCTAAATATACAATAATTCAACATTAATGTACAAATCTCCAATTATTTCAACTGAATCTTAAGACTCAGTTGTTTGAAATGTCACATTTAAATACACCTGTTTACTTGGTTTAGTTTAGAATCTTAAACATCTTACCAGCCATCATCATTATAATGAATATTTACATTTTTCTGTTTGAAAAAGTGATTTCTATCTTTACATTATTTTTTCCTTTGATTTAGCTATGTTCAGCACTCTACTTTCCTGCAAAGCATCAAAATCTCACTCTTTAGCATTGTCATTTCTTTATAGTCTCCATTATCCTCTTATATCAGTCATATTTTAGTAGTGTACCAAATATCCTTAATTTTGTGAAAATCTGATATTATGATGTAAAGAGGTGTTTACCAGTGAAGAGTGAACAGAAAATAACAAAATTTTTAGGTGGTGCCCTAAGCTTTGCCAGAAGTCCTGGGACCATAATAATAGTCCACATTTATACAGTGCTTTTAAAGTTTTCAGAGTACTTTATAAATACTTCTTTTGCCCAATGAGTTAGATACCAAGTTCATTCCTGATATGCACAAGTATGGATACTTGTGGAAGGAAAATCTAGTTCAGGAAATCATTAATCAACATTTTCATAAAACAAGAATTAGGAGAAATCATGAGCCTAGTATTTTTTTTTATTTCATTTGTTATGCATTAGTGTCTCTGACACAAGAGCAGGTCTGTGGGTTTTGTGTGGGCTGCAATGTGAAGAACAAGAAAGAAGGGTAAGGAAAAATGAGCAATATAGAAAAGGCTGTTTTCTGATGAAACTTTCTTTAGACAATTATCTTTTTTGTTGAGTGTATGCCAGAGTTAAATGACAGCAGTGGCTCTTAATATAGTATTTAATTTCCCCCAATATTAGCTCTCCCCCCTCAATCCCGAGTTGGAATGATGTTTAAACTTTAAAGTTTTAAACTTAAAAAAACCCCTCCCAAACCCTTACAGTGCCTAGTAAATACTGCTCAATGAGAAGTTGGGTAGCATATTTATGTATAATACAAATAAAAATGTGTGTATAAATGTGGGTTCATATATACAAGAGTCCCGTAATCAGGTACATGAGGCTATAATTTTTGATATATTTCAGTCCCCCTCAATTTTCCCCAATTCCATTTCCTATCTACTCAAAAAGTCTACTTTTGAGATTTCAGAAATTTCATCTAAGCCACTTCATTTCATCCCTAATTTTGGTTTTAAGCAAAAATGGTCAGAGCCAAAGTTAAGGAGAAAGTGAAGGTGTGTGGCTTTAATTAACTAGCGTAATTTAGGTGGCACCGTGCTGGAAGGAACCCCGAGCAGAGCCAGAACCTTTGTGTAGTTGAGAGGCAGCTCCTTCCAAAGTTGGGCAGCAAGTCACGTGGGAAGATGGAGTGAGCTAAAAGGATTCTTTTGAGATCTCTCCTAGTGGAATTTTTTTTTCTTTTGGAGGGGAGGGGGAGAAAGGAAATGGATGTCGAAACCGGAAAAGGTGAATCACAAAAGGATGCATACCATGGTGGCTTTTCAGACTAGAATTCTAGGGGAGATGGCAGATCTTTGCCCAGAAACTAAGGCCAAGGAGCTAGTAAAGAAGATTGGCCCTTCAGGGATACCATAGTGACAGGGAGGTGGGAAGCAGGGTCAGCGTTGATTGATGTGACTAGGAGGAGTTAAAGAGACCCACATTTAAGTGCGGACTCATCACTTATTAGCTAACCATTAGGGAAGTCGTAAAGAGAGCCCAGTTAGAAGTACAGAAGGTAAGGCCCTCTGATGCCAACAATTGGATGTGGGTGCCGTCCCACAAAGTTGTCTCGCCATAAAAGCGTGTGGAAAAGGCCCTCTCAGGACCCGCGGCGTTGAGCTGCCCGCCCTAGACGCCGGCGTCACGTGGCTTCTCCTTCCAAGTAAAGGAGAAATGGGGAGTGGAAAGGAAGGGGCGGAGGGAGGGGGAAGGTTTCTGAGCCACGGAGTGAGTGCCAGCGCTCGAAGAGCAGCGGGCCACTGGTGAATGATTAGCTTCCCTTCTCACCACCCCCCCCCCCCCGCCTTCCCCCCCATCGGCAGCTGGTTAAGGCCCAGCGAGACCTAAGGCCAGGGAAACGGGTGTTCGCTAGTTTATTTGTACCCGATTACGTTTGCCCCGTTTCACTAGAAGGCACTAAGGTGGAGGAAGATTCTGGACTTTCCCCCCCACCCCCTCCCAGTGAACGCCAAAATTGGAGACCCGAAAGTAATTCATACAAAAAGGCTCGCCTCCGCCTGGGGGGCGGGGGGGGGGCGAGAGGGAAGGTAGAGGGAAGTTAAGGGATCGTCGTAAAACTATTTCTGACTGAGAACCGCTGACTCGTCTAGTATCTGCCCGTCACCCACTCAGCAAAGAGAACTGGACTGGGCGGAGCTAGGATGGATGCGCGCGCCTTCTCGTGCGCTTTGTGAAGTTAGCTGCACATTTCCCTCTGTCCCCGGAAGGGGGCCCAGTGGGGGAGGGGACGAATGGGCACGTTGAACCCGAGCGGGTGGCTGCAGCGCGGGGGGAGCTGGGTAGCGGTGACGCGAGGCTGGCCCCACCTCCTTTCCCGGAGGGAGGAGGGGGAGGACAGTATATAAGTAGCGCTGCCGCCCCAGACGTTCTTTTTCGCAACGGGTTTGCCGCCAGAACACAGGTAGGACCGAACGCCGCGCCCGCCAGGCCTGGCCTGGCGTGAGGCCTACGGCCTTCGGTGTCCCTCCCCCATTTTCCCGTTTCGTTTTCTCTGCCTATTAGTTGTCTTTTTTTCTTTTCTATCCCTATTTAAGTCTGAAGAAGTAGTGCTTTCGAGTCTTAGAATTTTCCCGGGATACGCCTCGTGCTTGGGCCCGATCGACTGCACGAGCTGCGGCCCCGCTGCCTAGCCTCGTGCTAGGTTGGCCCCCGCGCGCTTTCCCCTGGTTTTTTCTATAATTCATCGCCCATTTTCGTTTGGGTTTTGGTTTCCTAAGTAGTTGGCGGGTAAGGGGTGAGTTGTCGTTTCCCCACGATGGCGGCCGGGCGTTACCCTGCCTAGTTCGGTCCTCGTAGCTGCTTCCGCGTGTGTGGGGTCTCGGCGCCGGCGCTGCTCCGCGCGGCGTGTGTGATCTCTGTGAGAGCGTGTCTGGTTGGAGAAGGGAGGTAGTGGCGGAGCCTCGCGTTCCGGAGCCCACCCGCTTTTAGTTCGTGGCAGGCACATGTGGCGCGGCCTCGGCGGCTCGAGGGGCGGGGCCGGGGAGAGGCAAACGGGGGCGCGCCGGCGGCAGCGGGGCCGCGCAGGATGGCGGCCGGACGGCCTGCGATAGGCTAGACCTCGTTGTCTGGGGCCGCATGGCGGTAGGGGGGGAGGGGAATTGGGGAGAAGTGTACGCCCGGGGGAGGGTGTCATTTGGGCAGATGGGCAAAATGGCTTTCGGATGTTGTATTATATCGGTCCTCAGAAGTGAGGACTGGCGTTTGAACTGCGGCCTCCGCCCCTGCCCGGGCCATACGGGTGCGTGAGCTGAAAAAATGGCCGCTCCCCGGGCCTGGTGCAGGGAGCACAAAATGGAGGACACGGTGGCGGCTGAGGCGGGCGGGTGAGTCACCGGCACAAAGAAAGGGACTGGGGCCTGGCCGCCCCTCCCTGTCTACCCTCCGTAGCCAGCCCAGAGCCCCTGCGGGGCTGAGGCCGGGTCCCCGCCCCCCCCCCTCCGGAGCAGACAATGCCACGGACTGGGGGAGGGGCGCCGCCCGCGGAATTCGGCCCGTGTGTGGTGTGAGTGTGGTGTGCGCGTGTCTGGTGGGAGGAGATTGAGAGGCCTGAACAGGAGCCGCTGTTGCCTGGATTGGCACGCGGAGGCTGCCACCCTGGCTTGGCATTCTAAGTTTTTAGAGACTTAAGATGTCTGCCCCACCCCACCTACCCTCACTTGATTGATAAATACAAGCTCGTTTCTTAAAGCTTTTTTCTCTGCGTGCAGGTGTTGTGAAAACCATCGCTAAAACTCCACAAAAATGGGCAAGGAAAAGACTCACATTAACATTGTCGTCATTGGACACGTAGACTCTGGCAAGTCCACTACTACTGGTCACCTCATCTACAAATGTGGGGGAATTGATAAGAGAACCATCGAGAAGTTCGAGAAGGAGGCTGCTGAGGTACGTAATCTTGGGGGAAAATGACATTGGAACTTGTTGAACTTGTTCAACTCAAATTCTGGGGTGGTATCCACCTTAATAGTTACAGGATCCTCTTGGAATCTCAAATTGAGAATAAGCCATTAAAGTATCTGAAACCTGTTTTGTTAGGTAGAGGGGTCAGAAGAGTTCAGATAACCAAAGGAAGTAGGATTTGACTAAGGAATCTGTCACTTGGTGGAGCCAGGGCAATACAGGCCAAATTATTTTTATTGAGTGATTGAAACCATATACTGGCTTACTTCTAAGAAACTGATTTAATTCCAGTTAGTGTTTAGCAGATACAGAACTTGGACTTACTCTTTTGCAGATGGGAAAGGGCTCCTTCAAATATGCCTGGGTCTTGGATAAGCTGAAGGCTGAACGTGAGCGTGGTATCACTATTGATATCTCCCTGTGGAAATTTGAGACCAGCAAGTATTACGTGACCATTATTGATGCTCCAGGACACAGAGACTTTATCAAGAACATGATTACAGGCACATCTCAGGTGGGTAGTTTTAAAGACTACAAGGTCAGTATTCTGGAATTAGTGTAAGGTTAGAATTATGCATCAAGTGGTTTTTTTCAGCAGTTATAGAGCTTTTGTTACCCATTACTTGTATTTGATTTAGGGGGGGGGCATTCAGTGTTTACAGAAAACTTAGTTTTCTCAACAAAACTTGTTTTAATAGGCTGACTGTGCTGTTCTGATTGTTGCTGCTGGTGTTGGTGAATTTGAAGCTGGTATCTCAAAGAATGGGCAGACCCGTGAGCATGCCCTTCTGGCCTACACACTAGGTGTGAAACAACTGATTGTTGGTGTCAATAAGATGGATTCCACCGAACCCCCCTACAGCCAGAAGAGATATGAGGAAATTGTCAAGGAAGTCAGTACCTATATTAAGAAAATTGGCTACAACCCTGACACAGTAGCTTTTGTGCCAATTTCAGGTTGGAATGGTGACAACATGCTGGAGCCAAGCTCTAACGTGAGTATGTCACTAAACAAGTGACATTAATTAAGTACATTAAGTTAGGTACAATTTGATAACAGTAAGTCATGAAACTGAAACTGCTCTTGCAGATGCCTTGGTTCAAGGGATGGAAAGTGACTCGTAAGGATGGCAATGCTAATGGAACCACACTGCTTGAAGCTTTGGATTGCATCCTGCCACCAACTCGTCCAACTGACAAGCCCCTTCGTCTACCCCTCCAAGATGTCTACAAGATTGGCGGTAAGTAATTTTTGTCATTAGGTAATTATCAATTATTTTGAAGTGCTTAGTGAAAAAGCAAAACAGTGCTTCCACTTTCCTCCTTTTATAAAAGGACTTTTACTTTACTTTGACTAGGTATTGGTACTGTACCTGTTGGCCGAGTGGAGACTGGTGTTCTGAAACCAGGCATGGTGGTCACCTTTGCCCCAGTCAATGTTACAACTGAAGTAAAGTCTGTTGAAATGCACCATGAAGCTCTGAGTGAGGCTCTGCCTGGGGATAACGTTGGTTTCAATGTCAAGAACGTGTCTGTCAAAGATGTCCGCCGTGGTAATGTGGCTGGTGATAGCAAGAATGACCCACCTATGGAAGCAGCTGGCTTCACTGCACAGGTACCACTTTAAGATTTCATGTGTCTCAGGACTTAACCAGGTCTATTTTGGGTGATAGAAAAGGCCTTAATTTGTCAATGTTAATTTTCTCCCCCTAAGGTCATCATCCTGAATCATCCAGGCCAAATCAGTGCTGGGTATGCACCTGTACTGGATTGCCACACTGCTCACATTGCTTGCAAATTTGCTGAACTGAAGGAGAAGATTGATCGTCGTTCTGGTAAGAAGCTGGAAGATGGTCCTAAATTCCTGAAATCTGGTGATGCTGCCATCGTTGACATGGTTCCAGGCAAGCCCATGTGTGTGGAGAGCTTTTCTGATTATCCTCCTCTGGGTAAGTATTTTAACTCCTGCATTAGTCTTAGTACAGGAAACACTGAGCAATTTTGCATACTACTGGATAGGAACTAATGAATCTGTTTGCCTCATGCAGGTCGTTTTGCTGTTCGTGATATGAGGCAGACTGTTGCAGTTGGTGTCATCAAGGCAGTTGACAAGAAGGCTGCTGGAGCTGGCAAGGTCACAAAATCTGCCCAGAAGGCCCAGAAGGCTAAATGAATATTCTGTACAACACCTGCCACCCCAGTCTTAATCAGTGGTGGAAGAACGGTCTCAGAACTGTTTGTCTCAATTGGCCATTTAAGTTTAATAGTAAAAGACTGGTTAATGATTACAATGCATCGTAAAAGCTTCAGGAGGAAAGGAATGTTTTTGTGGACCATTTGTTTCGTGGCAGTTTTAAGTTATTAGTTTTTAAAATCAGTAATTTTTAAATGGAAACAACTTGACCAAAAATCTGTCACAGAATTTTGAGACCATTAAAACAGTTTAATGCGAAACCTGTGTGTTCTTTGGTTCAACCATTATTAGAATTCTATGGGGGTGGAAAGCATTTAAAGTAACCAGGCACAAATTTTGTTGGCCACAGAATCTTAGCTACGATTTATGGGCACAAAAGCAAGTGAGTTCACTTGACCTACCAATTGTAATTTTTTTTAAAGTATAGTTTACCTTTGGACAAAGCTGATAGAAATGTTACCTGACCTGTTTAGGGCTGTATGTTAGCCTCTTAATGAAAATAATGGTATTCCCTTTTTTGTAGCTTAAGGGGGAAAGTTCTATAGAATTTTTTTTTAACAATGCCCTTCTAAAGCCTTTGGCTTAGTTCCATTACTTTTTCTATCTAGACAATCTCCTCTGAACCACCAGCAAGGCACCTGGTAAAGGCTTATATAACTAATTTTTAAGGAAATTGGCACTATGTTGTAGAAATTTTTATGTAATCATTTAAATAAGGATGCTTTATGGAATTTAGCATTACTTAAATTCTGATTGTGCCAAATAGAAGTAATGCTAGGGGGTTTGATAAAGGTAACTTAGTGAATTGTTAAAGCAATGAATGTCAGGTGTGCCACTAGCAGAAAACTGCCATGTTTAGCTGCTTTGTTATTTCATAAAAGTGGTGTAATAGTTATTTAGTATGTGATAGTAATAAAGTTCCCAATTATAATTTTAGCACTGAAAGCTAGCATTCTTTCTATAGAGTTTATTACCTCTTCAAATAAATTACCTCAAAAGTTCATTTTTAGAACCAAAACTTGTAATTAAGAAGGACTAAATCTGACAAATGGGGAAACTGCCTCCTTGAAAGATAAATATCCCTATTATAGGTATCTTGGAATTTTCCAGCATTGTTAAACTGCCTCAAAACAAACACTTAAGTATCTAAGTAGGGTGTTGGATATGTTTTAGGGGGTTAAATTTTCTTGATGAAAATAAACATGCATGTTGCATTGTGTTGGGATTCTATAGCAGATGATAGAAGATGAAAGCTGGGAAACTGAAGTAAAATCTTTATGTAATTGACAGAAGGTAAAACTTGCTTTTGCAATTATAGTAAGAAGCATTGTGATCTTAAAGGGTTTATTTTGTGGAAAATAAAGGGCCTACATAAGTTTTTAAAGTGTGGAAGCTTGACAATCCACTTAATCTGAATTTTTGTCAGGAAGTAATAGCATTGATAGTATTCTACCAGGATGAATTGGATAAACGGGCAGTTTATTAAAATGACTCAATTCAAGTAAAATTTTTTTACAAGTTCAGTTGGGTGGTTTTCTTAATGTTTAATTTAGTTAAGCTGTATTAATACCTACTTAGTTGTGGGTATTGTATTAGACATGAGTTAGCATTAAGTAGAGGTTGTTGGAGAACCTCTTCAGTAAAAAGACATGAGCAAGGTATTTGAGCCCACATTTGACACCTGTATGGACAAATGGGAGTTTACTTGGGATGAGTTTACTCCTAATAAGTCATTTACCTAAATGATTTATGTGGCCAGTTCAAATTTTACTGGCACCACAATATTAAGTTACCTTGAGACATCACCAATGATTGCCAAGGATGGCTGGGTTGACTATAATTCCCTAGAATTTTCCTCAATTGTTCTGGATTCTACTTTTTTGCAGTTACTCTAAACCATGTGTCTTAAGAATTCTCTTGGGAAGCCACTGATGCTTTTAAAGTTTGTCCCTGCTGACTGGCTTTGTCTTCTGTAAATAATATGCATAGGCAAAAGTTTTCTTAGAGGCTTCAAGTATGGCTAAATCGCTAGGGCTGTTCAAGCAAACCCATAAACCTGGTTCTGTGTTGGATTTTTTCTTTGACTCAATTTAAATTGTCCTTTAGACTTTTGCAATTGACTATTTACATAATTTGATCAGCTTTCTATAGTGAATTGTAGTTTACTGCTGTGAACCTTGTGGAAAGTGTAGGCTAACTAAAACAGTAAGATTTGGGAAAATGGCCATCTTAGAAATGTAATGTGTAAGAACTGGAAAATGACCGTCTTCATTCTTAAAAAAGCCTTTGGGAACAATAGACTGGGTACTCAATGAATATTCATGGATTACTAGAGCCATAATACTCCCACAAGCACAGCATTGCCAAGGAATCATTGCCAGGTTCTACTGCAATGTTCATTTTTTTCCTTGACATTTGGAAGATTTTAGTTTGTCAGTAACTGTAGACGTGAATCACTGGGTTAACTGGTAACAATTTACTTTGAATATTGCTCATGTTTACATTTGACATGTTTGGAATCTTGAGAACATTTAGGTTCCCATTTGTGATGCCTAATGTCTTAAATTTAGCTTAGCTTAAGGATAACACTTAGGTATGCCATCTAAAAGTACAGTCTATGGGATATTTAAGGTAGAAAATAAGTTAGCTAAATATTTTTCTATCGGTGTAAGAGGTCTTACTGCTATACGTTCAAGATAAAGGAGATGGTCAATAACCTCTTTAACCTAGTGCCATGAGTGGAATTTCAGTGTTTAGTAACTACCACTAACAGGCTTGGGGAGGGGAGAAAAAAATGTATTAGGGTATGGTACCATGTAATGGTTATAGTGAAAAATTACCAGAAAATTGACAAATCTAGATTGTTCTGTTTAATTAGGTTAGATAACCTTGGAATCAAACCTAAGTAAAATTGCAAAACAAGTTGTTGAAACTTCATGAGAGAATCAGAACACTGAGCCCAAATATACCTCTTGCTAGAATTTGAAAACATCAGTGATAATGACCAAGGCACTGTAAGATCATAAAATACCTTTTGTTAAATATTAAATTTTGTTCAGCATAGTTTGTGTGAATTGTATTTAAATTCTTTGAGAGATAGCAATCTGTATGTTGATGCATGTAGCAAGAATAACCAGAATACCCTTACTCCCTAAACCATTTTACTATTTGGAATATTTACTGAAATTTGGTGTCAACACATTTTACCTCATTGACACAATTTGAAAGATGTATAAGCTTACAGTAACTTGATTATAAGTGATGGAGTTGTCTCATTCATTTTCAAAGTCCTTTTCCCATCCAGAATTTAGTAGATTTGGATGAAGAAAAACATTTTGTCTAGCTGAACTGCTTACTTTGGGTGACCAAAGTTCTGTTAGCAAAGGGTGTGGGGGGGTAAATAATGAACAGTTAGACATGTGAGTCGTTACTTAGTTTATGGGAGCACCAAAATAAATTTTGGATTATAACAGGGCTTAAGCTTTTTCCACTTGTGACCCCATTTTTGCCTGAGATTTTTGGTTACTCCTGGTATAGTTATATAAAAGGTATATACCCATTACACATACCTAACTTTACAGTTGTCAAATTTAAGCGCCCCCCCCCCATTCAGTTACATGATCCCCATATGGTCTGTAAAGTGAAATTTTGCATTTTTAAAAATTCAGCTGTCATGAGCCATCCTGACTTAGTGGATAAGAGAGCAAGCTTATATCATTTCATTATAGTGCAAAACCCAATAACACTCAAGTTCAGAATTTGTTGTTGACAGTGTGGACCTGGACAAGTCACAACCTCTTTAGAGCCTCTTAAATTTTCTAAGAATAAATTTTAGTATAGTTGCTGATCACTATGGAAGTTTTCTCACCAGGGGTTCTTTATACCAGTTAGAACAAAGGGAACATACCTTGATCTGTATTTAAACATGTTGAAGGGTTAGGAACTTGCCTAGTGAAATTTGAGGTAGCATGTATTCCCAAAGGAAATGTGATAACTTAGGTTAATCTTAGCAATGTATCAGCAAAGAATTTGGAAATTGTCTTCCCAGTAAAGAGACCGTTAAAAGTTCTATGTGAAGACTCCTCAATTTAGCAATTTTTCCTCCACTTAATCCCAAATCTTACTCTTCCATCAACCAACTGGCCTAGGGCAACAAATGTTCATGAAATATATTTTCTTGAAATCAGTCACCTGAAATGTTTGGATTATCTGTTTTGGAAGCTAAGATGGGTAAATGGCTCTTAAAACCAGTACATTTTGGGCAAGAAAACTACCTAGAGGGTTATATTAATTTACTTGGTTGTAAAAGCTGCTCAATGAATTACTTATAGGAAAATAACCAGGACCATGTGGTACTGGAATGTGCTGAGTAGTGTAAATGATGCTCAGCAAGAAGGAATATACACAAAAGTGGAGCTAACTCAGCTGTATTCACTTTTGCTATCAGTGTATGTAGCTGGGGTAATTTAACTGCCGCAACACTTAAATTGTTACCACCAATCACCTCCACCCTAGTTCAGTGACTGGAGGTAGTAATAATGGCTTTGGCTTATCTTGGGAAGCCTTTTTTAAAGTAGAATGTTCTTGATAGTTATTTGGGGAAAATTGTATTTTTTTTTTATCCATTAACCTGACCCTTGAGTAAAATGTTTCGGTTGTTTGGTACCTTTTCACGTCGAACAGATTTGAAAAACCTAAGGATGAACAAAGGTAACTGTGGCCTGTTTAAAGAAATGTATAAATTCAAAAGTAAAATTAATTATCTGGCCAGTGGTGGAAGTTTATGTCAATGCCCAATGTTTATCTTGTTTCTCCTCAGATACAAAATTTTATAGGCTCTGGGAGAGAATTATTAAATTATGAAGTAGATTTCTTTCTAAAAAAAAAAACCAAACCCATACCCAGCCCATAAATAAGCCATGATACTTAGGTGTTTGCTTACCCAAACTTTTGTATTAAAAAAACAATTTTGTCATGAAAAACTGGTTTAAATCCTGCTTTAGGATTTAATTTTGTGGCCATAAACCAATAAGCTTTGAACTTGAGTTTCTTGTATAAGACAGTTAACTGGAGTATACTTGTGGCAAACTTTAAAGTACTATGTAAATGGTAGTTGAAATTCATCTTTTCATTAAATCCAAGTATAAAGGAAAAATGGTTCAGGGAGATTGATGGCTCAAATTCTGTCCACTGAAAGGCCCGAGACCTATCTTTGTCAATAGCTTCCCTAATCTACAACTGTTAACAATCCTCAAACCCTTCCATTGTGCTAACTCCTAAATGTTACTGTATCTGGGGGCAGCTAGGTGGTGAAGTGGATACACTTATTAGCTGTGTGACCCTGGGCAAGTCACTTAACCCTCATTGCCCCACAAAAAAAATATATCTGGCCTATATACCTCAGAGTAAATAGTAGAAAAAATGTTAACTTTATACACACAAACACCTTAGTAGAAAAGTGTCCAGGAAATGAAGAACAGATCAGCATCAACATTTTTCACTGGAAGCATAATTTGGAAAGGTCATATAGTCCTGCCAGAGGGACATCTGATGCACTTAGTTTATATCTCCTAATCTGAAATTAGGAGGTTGAACCAGATAATCTCTTTTAAAACTTTATTTTTTTTTAAACTATTTGATTCTAGGGGCAGCTAGGTGATGCAGTGGATAGAGCGCTGGCCTTGGTGGATTCAGGAGGACCTGAGTTCAAATCCAGCCTCAGATACTTAACACTAGCTGTGTGACTCTGGGCAAGTCACAACCCCAATTGCCTCACCCCCCAAAAAAAATTATAGAAAAAACTATTTGATTCTGAGGGGCAGCTAGGTGGCACAGTGGATAAAGCACCAGCCCTGGATTCAGGAGTACCCGAGTTCAAATCTGGCCTCAGACCCTTGACACTTACTAGCTGTGTGACCTTGGGCAAGTCACTTAATACCTATTGCCCCACAAAAACCAAAAAACCCACCACCAACAAAAAAACTTTGATTCTAAGAAAGTGTTCCTACTTTAAATTTTGATAAAGGAGAGAAAGGTAATGGTTCAATTCAGAGCCTTCCCAGAGTCCCTTAAAATTAAATCACATCACATTGAGTTGCCTACTCAAAATTAGTTATATCAAACATTTCTAATAAACTTTACATTGGATGTTTTCTTTTTGAGGGGATATTCTCTTTTAAATATATTTACTCTTTAGCTTAAAATAGCCTAATGGGATTGTGGAAGAGGGTACTGGGAAGAGAATGCTTAGAGTTTTTCGATTGTCCAGTTTTTAGCACCATCTAGTGGAAGTTTTATCCAACTGGGTTACCAGGGGGCTGTCATTTAAGCATGCAGCCTGCAGTATGGTTAAAGGTTACAAATCTATAAGACAAGGACTTAACCTTTGAGTTCAGTCTGATTAGGATGAATTGGCAAGTGAATATTTTCAAAATATGTTATACATGGTGTAAACTTCCAAAAGCAACCTTGGTAGGTGGTATTTTTAGATATCAAACAATCAAAAAGGTACTCTAGGAGCTGTGCTTAATGTTCCTATTTGTTGGCCTTGAAATGGGTACCTTCTTAAGAGATGAACATCTCATGGGACATATGGGATCCTAACTGTGTTCTCAAAGACATTCCAAAGAAGTTGAATGTAACATGAATAGCATTAAATAAAATTATGAGTCAATTCAGATGATTTGTTTTGCTTTTCACTAAAAGTCACTGAAAAACAACACACAGCAAAGAATAGAAACAATGTAGTCTTTAAATCATAAAAGACCAAAACAATTTAGAATGAAAGATTTTCCAAGGATATGAAAAGGTAACATTTTAGAGTTGTGTTTCATGAAAGTAAGCATCAGAACAAAAGATAGGAACATGGATTTGGAGCTGGGAGGGATCTTCGATATCACACTCCATTACGATGACGTATTTCTCCTGCATCTATAAAGGGAAGTGATGGAGTAGAGGTACAGGAGACATACATTTTCAGATTTGGCCAGAGTATTGATTTGCTTAAACATACTTATTACAAGGGAAGAGTCAAAATTTCATATACAATTCTTTTTGTTCTTTGCACATTGGTTAGTTTTTGTGGGACAATGAGGGTTAAATGAATTGCCTAGTCACACAGCTAGTAAGTGTCAAGGGTCTGAGGCTGGATCTGAACTCAGGTTCTCCTGAATCCAGGACCGGTGCTTTATCCACTGAGCCACCTAGCTGCCCCCTTGTCAAACCCAAGTTTTTTGACTCCAGCATTTTTTTCCAGCTGCTTCCCCATCAAATACTATCAGTCATTCCTCAATAGATCAAAAGATACATGAGGAAAATAGCAATTATTAGAGGGGTTATGGGAGCACAGGGAGGGTGTGTGTGTGTGTGTGTGTGTGTGTGTGTGTGTGTGTGTGTGTGTGTGTGTGTGTGTGTGAGAGAGAGAGAGAGATTTGTCAGTCTAATGAATTAAGTCTGTGGGCCCCCTCTTAAATGCATAAAATTAAATACATAAACATACAAAAGAAACCAATTATATTGAAATTTTTTTTAAATTCAAATTTCAGGTTAAGAGCCTTTGGTGTAAGCTAACCCCTCCTCTTAGCATACTTATTTCTGTGGAGGGTGCCACCATTCTTCCATTCACCTAGATTCAAAACCTAGACATCTACAACTCCTCACTTTCTCTCACACTGATATCTAATCAGGTGTTGTTGATTCTGCCTCTACGACATCGCTTGCATCTGTTTCCTTCTGTTCATTTATATGGCCTTCATCCTAGTTCAATCCTTTATCTCTCACATAAACTATTGCAATAGCCTTCTAATTGGCCTCCTTGATGCTAGCCTCCCCCAATCCAGTTCATACTCCAGACAGTTGACAAGGTGTATTCCTAAAATAAAATTCTGCCTGATCATGTCACTTTCCTACTCAAGAAGTTTCAGTGGCTCCTAATTGCCTCTGGAATTAAATACACTCTCTTCTACGTGCCATTTAAAGCCCTTCATAATATGGTTCTAACTATCTGATTATATATTCATGTCCACACATTCTAAGTTCTTTCTTTTTCCATAATATGACATATCTCCCATCTTCATAACTTGAGGACCCTCTTTCCACACCCTTGCTTCTTGGAACCCCAAGTTCCCTTCAAAGCTCATCTCAAATGCCACAAGCTACAAGCAACTGTTCTTGATTCTCCAAGTTCTTAGTACTTTTCCCATCACCACACCACAAAAATACTTTGTATTCGTTGGGTGTGTGTGTGTATCCATCTATATATCTATCTCTGTATCTGTGTATATGTAGTTTCTTCCACTTAAATTCTTGGGGGGGCAGGTATTACTAGTACTTGGCGCATAATAGGCACATAATAAATGTTTATCAAATTGGATTATATATTGCCTTTAAAATATATTAACTAATTTGGGTCATTTAGTAACCCTTTGAGTATGTACAATTACAGGCATATTGCCCCCATTTTATATTTGGAATTTCATTTTCCCAAATTACGTGTCAAATACAAATTTTGACATCAATTTTTTTTGGGGGGGGCGTTAAGCATTTATTAAAGCATACTAGGTATTAGTAAAAAGAAAACATGTGGAGTTTAGAAAGTTAAGAAAAGACCTATCTAGCTTAGAGTTCCAGCCTGGTCTGGTTCTTCCTCAAGTTCTCCACCAGGAACCTGCTTCAACCATGAACTACTTGAGCAAACTGAGTGTGGAAGCTTTTTTTTTCTGTTTAGAATTTTATTTTTTCCAAATTATATGTAAAAGCAAATTTTGACATCAATTTTTTTTTTTAGTGAGGCAATTGGGGTTAAGTGACTTGCCCACAGTCACACAGCTAGTAAGTGTTAAGTGTCTGAGGCCAGATTTGAACTCAGGTACTCCTGATTGCAGAGCCAGTGCTCTATCCACTTCGCCACCTAGCTGCCCTTGACATCAATTTTTAAAAATCTTTGTGTTCCAACTTCTTTTCCTCCCTCCCATCCCACCTCCCCGCCAAGAATTCACACAATTCAATATAAGCTATACATGAGCAGTCATGCAAAACATTTCCACATTAGCCAGGCTGTGAAAGAAAACAGATAAAAACAAAACTTCAGATAAAGGAACTAACAAAAAAATTATGCTTCAATCTATATTCAGATACCATCAGGAAACTGAGGCCTACCTAGTTACTTCAAGGATAGAAGTAAACCTCTCCCAATGTGATGACTTACTGCCTAAGTATCATTGTTCCTTCTATTAAAAAAAAAAACTGAACTGCAATAATGAGAATTAAAGATTTACTAAAAGGAAGCTAAGTTTTCTTGAAAAACCAATGAAGATTCCAGATAAGAGATAATGAAACAGGCCTCTTCCCTGAAAGCAAATAGGTGGATGACTGCTAGAACAGAATATTTGTATACATTGTCAGATATTTTCACTGTCTTGGATGTTTTTGCTTAATTGATTTTCCTTGTCAGATGGAGGCTGACAGAATCTGGCAATAGTGAACAGTGAACAGTTCAAAGTTATGTAATAGTGAACTGTCTTTGTTACATCATGTAGATGGAGGGGCTTGGGCTGAGTCTTGAAGGAATTGAGGGGATTCTTTTTTTTTTTGGTGAGGCAATTGGGGTTAAGTGACTTGCCCAGGGTCACACAGCTAGTAAGTGGTAAGTGTCTGAGGCCCGATTTGAACTCAGGTACTCCTGAATCCAGGGCCAATGCTCTATCCACTGCACCATCTAGCTGCCCCTTGAGGGGATTCTAAGAGGCAGAAATGAAAAAAAAGTACATTCTAGGAATGTAGGACAGCTAGTACAAAGGCATGCAGACTCAACATGGAGTGTCATGGTAGGGAACAAGAAGAAGGCCTACCTGGCAGGCTACCCTGAAAAGAGTGTGTAAGGAGTGAAGATAATTAAACCTGGGAGAGCTGATTCATTTGCTGGTGAAGGAGTATAAAGAGAGACTAGAAGGGGGTCCAGTACAGAGCCTTAATTAGAGGGTGTGACATGATGATGATCCAATAAAGGAGACCAAGGAGGAATGAGACAGGTAGGAGGAGAACCAAGAGATGGTGTTATGAAAATCCAGAGAGGAGAAGGTATCCAGGAAGAAAAAGTAGTCAAGAGTGAAGAGGGGACCATCAGGTTTGACAAATAAAACATCGTTGATAACTTTGGAGAGAAACTTTCAGTTTCATGGTGAGCTCAGAAGCCAGATTACAAAGGGTTGAGAATTAAGAAAAGAGGAAGCAGAGGCAACGAATGAGGGTATACAACTTTTTCTAAGGGGTAGCTTGGCTGAAAATGGGAGAAAAAGAGATAATAATGTTTGGTGAAGGGCTTTTTTTTTTGGTGAGTTGTTTGTGTGTGTGTTTTTGCAAAGCAATGAAGGTTAAGTGACTTGCCCAGGGTCACATAGCTAGTAAGTGTCAAGTGTCTGAGACCAGCTTTGAGCTCAGGTCCTCCTGAATCCAGGGCTGGTGTTCTATCCATTGCGCCACCTAGCTGCCCCTGGTAAAGGTTTTTTTTTTTTTTCCTTTTACCAAGTGAAATTTTAATATTAATCTTTAACATTTACTCTAAATAATTAGCTATAATTCCTCTTTGTCTTAACTTAAGTGTTTAGAAGCATGTTCCTCCTCATTCTTTGGAGCAGTTAGGAAATATTCCACTCCAACAGCTAATAAAAATGCTATAAAACCCCATTTGGATCCTCTTGACAAAGCAGCCCACAAAGTAGCAGGTTTTCCATAAACGACCCATGTATCCCCAAGCTTCATTGTGGACCCATGGATCCCTGAGACCTTGCTTAGCCAACCTCTTCTGGATTCGCTGTAGTGGTGTTCCTTCTATCTTCCACTGTCTGTAATCAGGGAGTTCAATTTTTCCATGACCATGTCCATGTCCATGCTCATGTCCATGTGCCATGTCCGACAGGAATCTTGACCTCCCGAGGACATGGGAATCTCAACACCGCCCCCCCAAACCCCCAAACCGTAACCCTGGTAAAGGTTTTTTAATGGTGGGAGGTATCATCCCCTGCCTTGGGATGTAGTTTCAGACTGATGTCAACCAAGGTGGGCACTAATACTCTGAAAATGGCAGTAGTTTTCCTTTGACAATGATAGTTTCAATGTACTCCAATGGTGTGATTGATGGTCTTATTTTGGGGAAATTGTCAAGATGTTATAAAAGGAATACTGCATGGGGGTGGCAACCCCGTGACACAGCTGAGAAAAAAAAAAGTAGGAAAAGTAGGTTAAATTAAAAAACAGTTTCAGTAATGCTACTAAGAGGAAATGGCAGCAGGAGCTAGCTGAAAAATAATGTGGTGTGAAACTTGAATTGTGGAGTTTTCAGAGGTCGGTAGGAGGGCAGAGGTCACACTACTGAGCGTTCTCTGCAAGTGTGTCTCTCACTGTCTCTGTCTCTGGGTTCAACTTTTTTTTTTTTCTTTTGGTTTAAGTACTTGTCCTACTCCACCATTAATCCCATTGTTAGATTTTCAGTGTGGAAACTTACACCTTAGAATTTGGACAAACCTACAAATCAGGGGTTGATTTATTGTTTCATTGATTGTTTTGATTTAAAATTATGAGGGGGCAGCTAGGTGGCACAGTGGATAAAACACTGGCCCTGGATTCTGGAGTACCTGAGTTCAA
This sequence comes from Dromiciops gliroides, assembly GCF_019393635.1. NCBI lineage: Eukaryota > Metazoa > Chordata > Mammalia > Microbiotheria > Microbiotheriidae > Dromiciops > Dromiciops gliroides. The sequence goes on along the minus strand of NC_057864.1, from coordinate 294,295,385 downwards.
ATCTGGCCTCAGACACTAGCTGTGTGACCCCGGGCAAGTCACTTAACCCTTATTGCCCCACCAAAAAAAAAAATTTTTTTAAATTATGAAAAAAGACATTTGGAGGCAATTGGTGTTAAGTGATTTGCCTAGGATCACAAAGCTAGGGTCTGAGGTCTGATTTGAACTCAGGTCCTCTTGACTCCAGGGTCAGTGCTCTATTCAGTGTGCCACCTAGCTGCTCCTAATAAATGTTAACAATGCAGATTAAATTTAAAAGTATGTTGTTCATGATGCTGACTGAGAGGAGCAGAACCAGAACATTGTACACAGTAACAGCAACATTGTGTGATGAACAATGGTGATAGACTTGGCTCTTCTCAGCAGTGCAATGATCCAAAACAATTTTAAAGAACTCATGATAAAAAATGTTCTCAACATCTAGAAAAAAGAACTGTGGATTGTGAATACAGATTGAACCATACTGTTTCTACTTTGGGGCTGGTTTTTGTTTTCCTTTTTTGAGTTTTTTCCCTTGTGCTCTGATTCTTCTTTCACAATATGATTAATGCAGAAGTATGTTTAATGTGACTGTAAATATATAACCTATATCAGATTGCTTTCTGTCTTGGGGAGGAGGGAGGGAAGAGAGGATGGGAGAAAAATTTGGAACTAAAAATTCTATGAAAACAAATGTTGAAAACTATCCTTATGTGTAACTGGAAAATAATAAAATGTTTTTATTATTATTTTTTTAAAGTATGTTGTTCATACATATTTTTTTTCCTGGAGACCCAGTTAAATATTTACCATCATACCCCTGGGAACATACCTCAGAGTCAGATAGGAAAGGGAGAATGGATAGAGAAGAAGGGTAAGTAGTTGTGGCGTGGAAAGGAGTCTCTGGATGTTCCTTGGTTGGAACACATCAGACCTTCCTGCCTCTATCACTGCCACTTACAGGTAAAATTGACCACAGATTTGATGAGCAAATTTAGAGACCTCTCCCTCCCAAATGATGGTCATACAGACTATTTGTGCCTGATCTGTGGTAGCTCATATTGGTATGATCAGCCACAGCTGGACACACTGTACATTGACCCAACATTGTGATATAGTTTTGGTCCTCCTGGAGCATGATGGGCAAACAACCACCACCACCACCACCACCGCAACATCACAGGCACAGCAGAATGGTGACAAGTACTCAGAAGAAGTGAATGTCTTGCTCCATAGCTTCTTCCCTTTAGCACTCATAGACATTGTTCAAATTGCAGGCCTGCCACTTACTACCTTGTGTAGCCTTGGGCAAATGACTTTACCATTTTATAGAAAAGGAAACTGAGATTCAGAGACATTAGACTAGGGAATCTCTAGGATTTTTTTCCCATTTTTAAATATAATGATCTTTCCAGTTCCTACCACCCTTATTATTTCCTACAGCTCCTAACTAACTGTGCATTTCCTAGGGGGAAGAAGCCCTCTGAGTAGTTTTAATTCTTAGATTGGTAATGTGAAATTCAAATAGAAAAAGGTGAAACCATTAGAATGTGAGCTCCTTTAAGGGCAGAGATCATATTTTCAATATTCTTTGTATAACCAGTACTTCAGCACAGTGCCTGGCACATATTAAATGCTTAGTGAACGCTTGTTGACTGGACTATTCCATCTAGTTGGTATTTCACTGTAATCATCTAGTAAAATAAGGATTCCTCAAGATCTAAGAGTTTTCTGAAGGACTTATGACAAAAAATACTGTCCATCCCCAGTGTGGAAATTTATTTTGATTTGGGGACCCTACCTTTAGGCTGAGATTAGAAAGCCTTAGGCCTTCAGGGTCTCTTCTGTGTGGGAGGTGCTGGTGCTTCAACTGAGCCAAAAAGCCCCGTGGGCTGTACAAGACACCAGGTCAGTCAGCTGGGGGAAAAAAAGCCCCCAGCTCCCTCCGACCTGAGCGGAGCTATCCGAAAGATCCTGGATAGCCTGTGCTGAGGCCCGTGAGGCTGGAGTGCACCCCTCCCCAAACCCCCCATCCCCCCAACCAGCCACAGCCCTGGCTAGCAGATTAGCTTGGTGTGGGGGCGCAAGAAGCCCCGAGATTTGAGTGGAGAGAAGAAAAGGTATATATAGACCTGGGAGTTAGACAGCAAGGGTTTGGATGGACGAGACAAGGCAGAGAAGAGGTCAAGTGGCAGCTGACGAGATTAGAAGGGTTGGGGCATGGCAGACTAGAGACGGAGCTACAAGGAGGCAGCGGAGAACACAGAAGCGTTCAGCACAGGGTACAGGTTGGAGAAAGTGAAGATTAAGAGGAGTTAGAAGAAAGTAGCTGAGCAGGGAAAGTGTAATGTGCCCTGAGGCAGGAGGCAGCTAAGGCCCTTATTGTATTAAAGAAGGTCCAGGCCAGCAGGTGGGAAAGAGATGCAGTGGAAAGAGATGCAGTGGAAAGAGACACACCACAATGCAGTCAGGTTGTACATTTTATTTCCCTGTATTCTTAATTTTAAATAGTATCTCATAAATAAACTCTGCTTTGATTATTTAGTTAAGAGGCTTCTTATTTTGCTTATGAATTTGGGAGTGGAACAGTGTGGTGGAACTTTATAAACGGCCTACATTAAATTAACAGCAGTCAGATAGCCAAACAGTTGACAGTCCCCAGATTAGTCCTCCAGTCAGATTAGCCCCCCAAATTAGGCTAGTAAGTCAAAAAATATTTCTACATTTTAATGGTGACCGCAGCAGGACTTATGGCCCAATTATAATTTCTATAATAACCTATATTTTTTCACATACTTATAATTTTTTAATAAATTCAATTATATAAATTTTTCCAGGTTAGTTATAGTTATTAATAGTTAATTTTTTTACACCAGAGAAAGAACTGATAGTGTCTGAATACAGATTGAAACATTTTTTTTAACTTGAGTTTTTTTCTGGGCCATTTTACTACTGGAATGACGCCACCTGCTGGAGACTTACTGTAGAAAAGCTCCTCCATGAGGTGAAGGCCTCTGAGGGCAAGCCATTTGGTCAAGGTCCTTAGCTCAAGGAAGTGACATTTGCCTGTGGGTACTATCTATCAAGGTTACCAGCCAATCAACTTGAGGAGCCTCCCATTTCTGGGAGGGGGACATGAAGTAGGAAGCTGACTCTGGTGGAGGGGTTCTGTCTCTTTTGGTTCCTGACCTTGCTGTGGTGGGTCGGATCATAGGGTCTCTTATAAATAGTTAGATTTTTACCTTTCTCTCTGATCCTAATGCTCTTTAATAAATACTTAAACTTTTAAATACTCTTGCTAAGGCTTATGATTTGTTGGCGACCACTCATTAGATTTTGGATAGTATAACTAGAATTTTAGCCCCTTTACACTAATATGGAAATGTTTTGCATGACTACACATGTATAACTTATATTGAATTGCTTGCCTTCTTAAAGGGAGAGAATTAGGAACACAAAGTTTAAAAAATGGATGTTAGAAATTATTTTTACATGTAATTGGGGAAACATCAAATTCTTAAAAAAAAAGTTGCTTCATGAGACCTGAGACCCCAGGCCAACAGCAATGATAAATAGGTAGTGAACAGTGAACATGCACTCAGTCTTTGCTCCTTTTCCTGAGATTTGATGGTCATATGATCATAGATCTAAAACTTAAAAGAGCCCTCAGAGGTCATTTAATTCAAAACTTTTTCTAAGCAATTTTTTTTTGGTGGGGCAATGAGGGTTAAATGACTTGCTCAGAGTCATACCGCTAGTAAGTGTCAAGTGTCTGAGGTTGGATTTGAACTCAGGTCCTCCTGAATCCAGGGTTAGGTGCTTTATCCACTGGGCCACCTAACCGCCCTGAAATTCAAAACTTTTAAAACTATAGGCTGCAAAAAAATTGGCAGTAAATGTTTGATTTGTATGCCTATTTTACATACCTATATACCTGGGGTGTGAAAAAATTTTTCCTGTGAAAAGGAGTGGTATGTGGAAAAAGTTTAAAAACTCTGATTTAATTTAATTCCTCATTTTTCAGATGAGAAAATCGAGTCACAGAAAGGTTAAGGGACTTTTCCAGGTCATAGGGAGTAAATGGCAGAAGCAGTAACTATGCATAATAATAATAATAATTTGCATTTATATAGTGCATTACCATTAGAAGCATTTTTTATACTATCACGGACCAACTAGGCAATCTATTATGCTCCCTTTTTATTGTTCTGTCCACCTGGAAAAACATTTTCAGAACAGTAGCTTCTCTGAAAGACTTAGGAAACCTGATCAATGTAATAATGAACTATTATTTCAGGGTGCCAATAATAAAGAATAATACCTACCCCCTAAAAAAAAAAGAACAGTAGCTTATATGTTTTTGATACTTCATCAGGCATTGTTCAGTTGTGTCCAACTCTTCATTATCTCATTTGGGGTTTTCTTGGAAAAGATACTGGTGGAGTGGTTTGCCATTTCCTTCTCTAGCTCATTTTACAGATGAGGAAACTGAGGCAAGTAGGGTTTGAGTGACTTGCCCAGGATCACACAACTCTTAAGTTTCTGAGGCCAGATTTGAACTCCTGAAGATGAGTCTTCCTGACTCTAGGCCTGGCACTCTACTGTGCCCCCTATTATCAGTCACAGAGGTATGTAAGCTCTGCTTCAAACTGCCAACCTTGAAATGCTTCATGTTAGGGACTGGTGATGGACTAGGTGTTTCCCATTCATCCTAAGATTTGCCTAAGAATTCTAAGATCAATGTGCAAAGAGGCTAATTCATATATCTTTTGTTTTTATATCACCTTTATTTTGAGATACATCTTTTCCTTTCCTAACTGGTGAGCTATCCATTGTAACAAAGGAAAAAAAGGAAATTAAAAATAAAAAGCGTTTTAGTAAAACTCACTAACATGTTTGTCAAGTCTGTTGTGTGTGTGATGTTCTACACCCAGTTATCCACCTGTGCAGAGAGGGAGGGAGGTGCATTTTCTCATTTCTTGGGCCAAGTTTAGACATTATTAATTAGATGGCATACTTTACTCCCACCCTCAAACCATTTCCGTTGTTATGATTTTATGTGTTTTTCCTGTTTATTACTTCATTCTGCATCATTTCATGAGACTTCTCATGCTACTCAGAATTCTTCATATTCATAATTTCTTCTGTTTTTTTTTGGGGGGGGGGCAGGGCAATGAGGGTTAAGTGACTTGCCCAGGGTCACAGAGCTAGTGTCAAGTATCTGGGCTGGATTTGAACTTAGGTCCTCCTGAATCCAGGGCCTGTGCTTTATCCACTGTGCCACCTAGCTGCCCCTGGCACATTTATTTATTGATTTTTTGATTGGTTGATTGCAGGGCAATGGGGGTTAAGTGACTTGCCCAGGGTCACACAGCTAGTATGTGTAAAGTTTCTGAAGCCGGATTTGAACTCAGGTACTCCTGAATCCAGGGCCAGTGCTCTGTCCACTGCAGCACCTAACTGCCCCTGTGTGTGACTCTTCATGATCCATTTGGGGTTTTCTTGGCAAAGATGCTGGAGTAGTTTGCCATTTCCTTCTCCAGCTCATTTTACAGATAAGGAACTGAGGCAAACAGGGTTAAATGACTTGTCCAGGGTCACGTAGCTAATAAGTGTCTGAGGCAGGATCTGAACTCAGGAAGATGAGTTTTCCTAACTCCAGGCTTGGCACTCTATCCACTGCAGCACCTAGCTGCCTAATAAAAAAGTACTAGGAGTTGGCGCAGTGGATAAAGCACTGGCCCTGGATTCAGGAGGACCTCAGTTCAAATCTGATCCCAGACACTTGACACTTACTAGTTGTGTGACCTTGGGCAAGTTACTTAACCCTCATTGCCCAGCAAGAAAAAACAACAAAAACAAAAACAAAAAAAGTACTAGGAGTTAAGCATCATGTGTGGCTTTTTCGCCAAATGTATGATTAGAAAAGGAACTTGTTGCTGGTGCCTTTGCGACAGTTTCTCATGTTAAGAAATGATGAAATTGGCATTTCCTTGAGAAAATCTAAGATTGCCTAATATGAATACCAGATTTTAAGAGAAATTAATAATCATCAAGGTGATTTCTGATCTCCCTAATTTAAAAATAAAAGTAGGGGCAGCTAGGTGGTGCAGTGGATAAAGCACTGGCCCTGGATTCAGGAACACTTGAGTTCAAATCTGGCCTCAGACACTTGACACTTACTAGCTATGTGACCCTGGGCAAGTCACTTAACCCTCACTGCCCTACCAAAAAAACAAAAACAAACAAAAAAAGAAAAAGTAGAGGCTTAGCAGTAACTAGTTTGTGCTACACATAAAACAGGAATATAGTGAATCCTGGATATGTAGTACATTTACAAGTACAGTTACTTTAAAGACTAAGTTTTCTTAGCAGCATCAGGAGGTCCTAGCATTGTACATAGAGAGGAGTTCCAGCTAGGGTAAAACCCTAGGATTTTGAGTTGCCCTGTTTATATTCCCTCTCCCACTAGAGTGTGGGAATTTCTGGCAGAGTGAATCCTTATATGTACTGGGGGGGAAGGGAAAAGGAAGGAAATTTCCCCTGTTATATTGCTATGCTGTTTAGTTATATCTTTTTCCTTTGGGAGAAAAAAGAAATCAACTTCTGTCTTGTGCCATTATACCACTTGAATCCAGCCCAATTTTTTTTTTTTAAGTGAGGCAATTGGGGTTAAGTGACTTGCCCAGGGTCATACAGCTAGTAAGTGTTAAGTGTCTGAGGCCGGATTTGAACTCAGGTAACTCCTGACTCCAGGGCCGGTGCTGTATCCACTGCACCACCTAGCTGCCCCTAGCCCAATACTTTCTTAGTGGTTTAAGATTCAAATCCCAAGTTATCTGGCGATTTTGAAACTGCCTTTTTTGTCTAGCTTGAAAAACCAAAGTATATTGTACTTCATAAAAGTTTGAGATTCAGATTTTTATTTTAATCTTTCCTTACAAAACTTACCTAGTGAGACCAACTCAGATTTTTGTCAGGTTCAATTTTGTGCTATGCTTAGGGTTTGTTATATCACTATACTAAATTGGACATAAAACTTAAGAGGTTATGTAAATAGTTTCTTTTTTCCCCTTTATTAATTCAAGCACTGATTCTCTCTCCCTCTCACTTAACCCTTCCTTTACTGAACAAACAAATAAAATGAGAAGAAAAAAATCCTTTGAATAGTTAAGAGAAGCAAATTTCTTTATGGGGCCAATGTTCAAAAATGCATATCTCATTAGGTATTTTCAGTCCATCATTCTGTTAAGAAGTGGATAACATGCTTCATTTTCAGTCTTCTGGAACTATGGTTTATCACTGTCTTGATCAGAGTTCTAAAGTCTTTCAAAGTTGTTTTTCTCAAGAGTGTTGTCGTCATCATATAAACTGTTCACTTCATGCTGCATAGAAGTCTCCCCAATTTTCCTGAATAGTTTCTTCTGAACTATTTCTTCAAAACCAAAATTCAAGTTACCTGAAAAGATACTTTTTGGTTCTTCTCTTGAAATTAATGACAATCTCACAATGATCTAATAAAGTGTGTGTGTGTGTGTGTGTGTGTGTGCGCGTGCATACATATATATATATATAAAATACTTTGATAGCTGTTAGATGTTACCATTAATTTTTATATATTCCTTTAAGAAATTGGTTCAGCAGTCCTTCAGAAATCTTTTATAAGTAAAATGCTATAATTCTATCTTTTGAAGTCTGTCTGTGTCACTTAAGTACTGATCCCTTAGAGACAGTTTATCTATAGATTCCTCTTTTTGTTTAGTAGTCTTTACAAATCTCAGAAGGTTAACAACGGCAGCAGGAGTCATCCCAGGTATTCGACTAGCAGCTCCGATCTAAGAAATGAAAAGAATGAATAAACATAAAGCCATGATCATAATTATAGTGCTATAAGGTTTGCAAAGTACTTATTATTAGGAATAATTATGAATAATATTACATGTTGTCTTGTTTAATCTTCACAAAAACCCTGGGAGGTAGGCTCTATTATTTTTAATTTATAGATGAGGAAAGTGAGGCAGAGAGAGGTTAAGACTTGCTCGGGGGTCACACAGCTAGTAAGTAGGTGAAATTGACCTGAACATACATTTTCCTGACTCCAGGCCAAGTATTCTATGCTGTTTAGTGATATCCCTAATTCCATTAAGAAAAGAGGGACTACCAACTAAAGAGTACACTTCTGGGGGCAGCTAGGTGGTGCAGTGGATAAAGCACTGGCCCTGGATTCAGGAAGACCTGAGTTCAAATCCAGCCTCAGACATTTGACACTTACTAGCTGTGTGACCCTGGGCAAGTCACTTAACCCTCATTGCCCCACAAAAATAAATAAATAAATATTAAAAAAAAAAAAGAGTACACTTCTCCAACCATGTATAATTAATTGATTGCTTAGAGGCAGTTATAACAAACCTTAGTAATGCATCAGTGAAAAACTTTAAAATGAACTTGCTAACAATAATGCCTAACATTTAACACTTGCAAAATTAGCTATATAAAACATAAAGAGGCATGATTCCATTATATAGAAAAATAAATTACCAAATGAAAAGGTCTGAGCTAGGACTGGACAGTTGTTTCTTCATATGGTATGAAAGCTAGGGCAGTGAAGATGGGTTTAGTGATCTCCCATTTTGTTCTGTTTAGCCTTATCTAAAATACTTTAAACTATTTGAAGGAAGATGCCATGTGCTTCACAAGTCTAATAATTTAGTAGATAGATTAAAAAACATTACGTCTGCAGAAAATGTCATCAGTTCATAAAATCTATAGCATTGGCAGTACTTACATTTATCAAAATTTACCTATACCCACTATACATTCCCTCTTTCAGTAAGCTAAGGAAACAAGTTTCCCTGTGGTAAATATTCTCTAGAGCAGCTGATTGAGGTGGGACCCCCACCCCCACCCCCACCCCCAATACTTCTAAGTGTTCCTCAATAAGATTAAAAAATAACTGAAAAATATTTAACAAAATAAATAAAAATACAACATAGATAATACTAGGTTTTCTAAGTCAGTTTCTATTTAAGTTTGACTTCCTAGGAAAATCTAACCAAAAGTTAACACAAAGGTTAGGCGGGGTTTATTACATAATCCCTGATTTTAGTGATTGGCAGGGTTGAGGTGGGGTGGGAGAAGATGGAGGGGACAGAACCTGTGATTTTACTGAGTTTCTGGGGAGAAAACTCCTGTGTGTTGAAGCAGGTCAGCATTTGCTCTGAAACTTTATAGAGTGGTCTGGAGGCACCTGGAGATGAAGTGACTTGCCTAGAGCCACAAACCCTATATTTGGGAAACAAGATTTAAATCCATCTGAATCTTTCCTTTTTTCCCCTTTCTTTCTTTCTTTCTTTTTTTTTTTTGGTGAGGCAATTGGGGTTAAGTGACTTGCCCAGGGTCACACAGCTAGTAAGTGTCAAGTGTCTGAGGCTGGATTTGAATTCAGGTACTCCTGACTCCAGGGCCAGTGCTCTATCCACTGCGCCACCTAGCTGCCCCTGCAAATTATTTTGAAGAGATTGCACATGACACTGTTGGTACTTGATAAAAATCACACATAAGCCATAATTCTTGACTAGAAGTTCTTTGTTCAACTCTCTTCCATACAAAGATAAAGGAACTTAGAAACCTAAGGTTAGAATTTTGAATGCAATACAACCTGAGATTTTGAGACTCACGATAAAATTAAATCTCTATTTCCTCTTACATGTCACAGTCCTCTCATGTGTCACTTACTGTCTGTGGGCGACTGGAATGTAGCTTCTCTCGAACTTCATGGGACAAGGAAACATCTCTAATATTCAAATAATCCAGATCTTTCGGGAGCTGAAGGGCTTCATCTCGTTGAACTTCTTCTATTTCCTGTTGTTGAAGAATCAGACTTAATTCATAAGTGGCTAGTGAAGAAGAAAAGTAGAAAAGTTATGTTACATTATGTACAGATATTATAGATATTCTATATACCATCCTCATTTAAAAAGAAAAAGAATCAAAACTAAAATTAAAGAAAGATTTCTAAAAATAGATTTTGTTCTAATTGGAAAGACTTGTTGGTATACTAAGTCCCTTGATTCTTGATTTATATTCCAGAGCTTTGAGTTTTACTATCAATCAATGTTTTTATAATAATGACCCATATAAAAGAAGCCTAAAATGAATTTTTGGTGAGCAGCACCTTTCCATCTCCATAAAGTTTTTCTAAAGGTGGTGCTAAAGGTACAATTTACCAACTATTAAATTAGCAGCTAATATACATACATATATTCTTTCTTTCGAATTTCCCCCATTACCCGTAACAAATTTTCTCATTGATTTTTTTTTTTGGTGTGAGGCAATTGGGGTTAAGTTACTTGCCCAGGGTCACACAGCTAGTAAGTGTTAAGTGTCTGAGGTCACATTTGAACTCATGTCCTCCTGAATCCAGGACCAGTGCTCTATCCACTGCACCACCTAGCTGCACCCCCTCATTGATTTTTTTTTTTGCAGGGCAATGAGGATTAAGTGACTTGCCTAGGGTCACACAGCTAGTAAGTGTCAAGTGTCTGAGGCCGGATTTGAACTCAGGTACTCCTGACTCCAGGGCCGATGCTCTATCCACTGCACCACCTAGATGTCCCCGAGCAGCTATTTTTTAAGGTCCTCAAAATTTTGAGCAGTGAATATCATATGAAGAGGGTATACTGAAATTCAAAGGAATGTCAATGGTAAGACTGCTAAATTTGATCTAAACAGCTCAGTGAGTTTTAACTTTTGTTATATTATAATGTTAAATTGGGCCACACTAAATAAATACCAGTGAATTACAAAACCCAGTAAGGCTGTGGGAAGAACACCAGGGCAGGAAGCTGCCTTCAGTCGATAAGTATTTATTAAACACCCATTGCCAGGCACTGTGCTAGGTGCCTGGGGAAACAAAGGAAAAGTGAAATTGATCTCTGCCCTCAAGGAGTTTGGGAAAATAACATACATACTTTACCTTCAATTTTTAGTCTGTTCATTAGTTCTTGACATTCAGCAAACTTTGTCAATGGTTCTGGAAAAACCTTTGCTAACAAAGCCACATCAACTTCATCATATTTCAAAATGTCCAGAGCACTACAAATAACAAAAGGTTTACTTAATGAGGGAATCAAATCACATGAAGCAGATAAAGAATCAGAAATCCATGAACTACCTCTACAGAAAGAATTATATTACATTAAAAATGACATCACCTTATTTTCTCCAACTCTTTGATAAATTTTAGGGAAAAAAATTTCTACCTAGAAGAATCATATGCAACCAAAAAATGCAACTGACTGGAGGAGCCAAATAAGTTCCATCTTTGAAAGTAACCAGATGGAATGAAAGCAGAAAGGTTCCTCTTTTAGTAGAAAATGAAACAAAGTAGCAGTTTTTAAAAGTTTTAAAAATTAATATAAATGCAGTTATTCAATGCTGAGTTTCTTTGTTGTTGCCTAAAACCATTGCTGCATATGTCTAGTCTGCTCTCCATTCCCTTTTCCTTTTTATGAGCACTGTAACTCTTCTCCACCCCCATTTAGTAGTCCCTCCATCCTCTGGGTGGAGAATAAAACAAAGCACAAAGAATAGTAGTTTAATATATAAAAATGTTTTATTTATACTAAAATTAGATGTTAACTGTATTACTGTATATTCACAATAGCATGATTCACACTAGGATGAAAATTCCATGGAGAAATGAGCTATGGCTCATTTAATTGTATATATATTTTTAGTGAGGCAATTGGGGTTAAATGACTTGCCCAGGGTCATACAGCTAGTAAGTGTCAAGTGTCTGAGGCTGCATTTGAATTCAGGTCCTCCTGAATCCAGGGTGGGTGCTCTATCCACTGCACCACCTAGATGCCCTCATTTAATTATATTTAAAAATTCAATCAATAAGTATTTACCTACTCTGTTCTAGGGATAAATAAATCCAGATCTGGAGTTACGAGATGGGGAATGGACCTGTGATTTCAGTGATATAGGGAACTCTATTTACCAGGGCAGGTAAGTGACCTCTGTAATTTATAGTTACAGAGTTGGCTGGGGTACTGAGAGGCTAAATGTCTTGCCCAGAATTACACAGCTAATATGTGAAAGAGGTAGGATTTCAAACCAGGTCTTCCTTCCAAGGGTTCTTTTTCTCCATGATCCCACAGTGCCTCTTAGGTTACAAAAAATTAAGTATACTGTGCTTGGGAGGGAGGTGACTAACAAGTGAGAGAATCGGGAGAGAGCTCTTGGAGAAGATGACACTAGAGCTAAGCCTCAAAGAGAGTCTGGGATTATGTACCATGCCCTAAGAAACTATGAACATGATGAATATAGAATGCACGCAGAGTTCTATAAACTGATGTAAAGTGAGGTAAGCAGAGGCAGAATAACAATATACACAATGGCTACAACAATGAAGAATCATCACCAAACACAAAAATGAATGCTGTGAAATCATGAAGAGCAAACTTGAGCTTAAAGAAAAGAAATGAGAGAACATCTTCCCTGGCTCCTTTGCAGAGATGGGGGAAGGGAAGCTGATGGGTGTGAAATATTGCATATAAAATCAGATTTTGGGGGGATATATTGTTCAGTTTTGCTGAATTTTTTTCTTATTTTTTTTTCTTTTTAATAAAATTTTTTTGTTATAAGAGATGGTTCTCTGGGAGGGGGAGATATACAGGAGGAAATCTAGGAGATGTAATAACAATAGATAGCAATAATAATCAATTTTAAAATAAAAGGAGATGAAGAATGAGAGCATTCCAGGCACCTCTAATAGTGAAGATGGACAGCCAAACATCTCTTGGCAAAAAGTTAATAGGATGTCATGTATAGGGAATATCAAGTTAGTTAACTTTCTGAGAGTGTATATTGTATGGGAATAATATGTAAAGATCTGTGATAGACTGAAGGGCTTTAAAAACTGGAGGAACTTACACTTTATTCAAAAGGCAAAGGGACTTAAAGATTCTGAGCAGGTCTGCGACACCATCAGAGGGCAGCTGGGTGGTGCAGTGAATAAATACAGTGCAGGGCCTGGAGTCAGGAAGACTCATTCATCTTCCTGAGTTAAAATCTGGCTTTAGACATTTACTAGTTGTATGACCCTGGGCAAGTCACTTAACCCTGTTTGCTGTAAAACGAGCTGGAGAAGAAAATGGCAAACCCATCTAGTATCTCTGCCAGGAACTCCAAGTCAGATACAACTGAAACAATTAAGCAACAACATGACACCATCAGAACTGCATTTGAGGAGTATCAATCTGGCAACTAAGTGGAGAGGGGAGAATGGACTGGATTCAGGGAGAAGAGGCAACAGGTGATGAAGACCTGGACACCACACAGTGGTGGATATGTAAGTGGAAATTAGTACAGAACAATTGCGTTCAACAAATTTAATAAACATTTATTAAATGCCTACAGCACTATATGCAACGTACTTACTGTAAGTCCTGGAGACACTTCAGTACCTTCTCTCAAGGAGTTTACATTTTACCAGGAGGATATAATTTGTTTTTCTGGGTTTTTTTGCAAACAAAACCAATTATACTGAAATACAGTTATCAAATTATTTTTTTTTTAAGTTCATGGATTAGGGCAGCTAGGTAATGCAGTAGATAAAGCACCAGTCCTGGATTCAGAAGGACCTGAGTTGAAATCTGGCCTCAGACACTTGGCACTTACTAGCTTTGTGACCCTGGGCAAGTCACTTAACCCCAATTGCCTCAAAAAAAAAAAAGTTCATGGACCACAGGTTGGGAAACTATGCCTAATATTATGGTGGCTTTCAGGATATTTGAACCTCCTTTACCTCTGGTATTTCTCTGCCTTAATAGGGACTGGGGGTTTAGTGGGGCTTTTTTTGGTTTGTTTTTTGTGTTGTTTTTTTTTCCCATATAAATATTTTATTATTTTCCAGGTACATTTAGAGAGTTTTCAACATTTGTTTTTATAAGATTTCTAGTTTCAAAAATTTTCCCTTCCTCCCCCCTCACCAAGATAGCAAGTAATCTGATATAGATTATATATGCCCGATCATATTAAACATATTTCTGCATTAGTCATGTTATAAGAGAAGAATCAGAGCAAAAAGGAAAACCCTCAAAAAAGAAAAGCAACAACAATAAAACAATAGAAATAGTATGGTTCAATATGCATCTAGATTCCACAGTTCTTTTTTTTTTTTTCCTGGATTTGGAGAGTATTTTCCATCATGAGTCCTTTGGAACTATCTTGGACCACTGTATTGCTGAGAAGAATCAAGTCTATCACAGTTGATCAACACATAATGTTGTTGATACTGTGTACAATGTTCTCCGGGTTCTCTGTTCATCTCACTCATCAGTTCATGCAAGTCCTTCCAGGTTTTTCTGAAATTCTGGGTTTAGTGTTAAGATCTTGGTTCATATCCTTGCCTCGGGTATTTACTACTGTGTGATCCAGATAAAATCACTTAATCTCTCTGTGCCTCAGTTTCCTTATCTCTTAAGTAAAGGTTTTTGTTTTTTTTTTTTTCAGTAAAGGGTTTTTGAAGATGATCTTTGAGGTTCCTTCTAACTCTACACTTAGAGAGGTACACATATTCACTTAATTCATAGTCTTGAGCCACACTCTCCCAAGGCCCCCATTGGTCAAAAACATGTTATTTAATAATCCCATGTCATAAGATGGAATGCTATTCTCTCTGCAGATGGAACTATCCATGAATGATTCAGACATCCTGTGAGAGGCTCTTTGGGTGGACAGCTTATCCTTCAAAAGAGCTGTTTGCCACTCACTGTTTTTACAAACATATACAGGTGAAACCTAGTTTTATAGGAGAAGGATATAATTTGTAAACAGATGAGATAAATACAAGGTAATCTGAGGAAGGAGAGCACTAGACTAAGGGGCCTCAGAAAAGGCTTCTCACAAAGGGTATTGGCTGAGTGTAAAGTAAAGTAAGGACTCTGAGGTATGAGTCTGCCTGTGAAAAGGCCCAGGAGCATCAGATGGAATTCCAAGGACAGAAAACAGCAAGTAGATCAGTTCAGCAGGAATGTAGAGCAAGGTAAGTCTTGAAATGTGAGGTAAGTAGAAATAAGTTTTGAAAGACAGGCTGGACTTTTTGTGTCAGAAAAGGTCTGAAAACAAAGTGTATGTCCAAGCAGTGGGCAACAGCTAAGCAAACAGGCACATGAATGCAATATTAATTCCAGTACTGCATAAAATGACATATAACAAACATGGAAAGAGTTGTATGAAGTGATACATAGTGAAGAAACCATAAAGAAAATGATACACAGAAACTACAGTAATATAACTGGAAACAATAACAATACAAAAACTGGAAGCTTGACACTGAGTAATTATAAATGATCATGTTTGGCTCTAGATAGGAGTTAAGAAAATACATCTTCCTTTAAAATTTTTTTTTTTTAATTTCCCTACTTTCACTGCAAAGGTATGGGACTGTGGCTATGGAATATTGCCTCTTAGACAACTACGGAATGGCTGAACAAATTGTAGTATGTGAATATAATACTACAATGTAGTGAATGAGAAAACTGCTTTCAGAGAATCCTGGGTATTATAAACTGTTGGAACATGAGCTAAAGCAGGAGAATAATTTATACAAGGACTGAAACATAGTAAAGAAGGGGTAGAAAGGGAAGAAGCATTAATTTAGCTCCTACTGTGTGCCAGGCATTGTGCTAAGCACTTTACAATTATTTCATTTGATCCTCACAGCAACTCTATGAGGAAGGGGACAAGTGAGGAACTGAGGGCAGAGATTAAGTAATTTACCCAGAATAACACACATAGTAAGTGTGTGAGGCTGGATTTGAAACTCAGGGCTTCCTGATTCCATGCCCAGTCCTCTATCCACTGTGCCACTTAGCTGCTTCTAAGGAAGAAAAATTTTGAAAGACTTAGGAACTTTGATCAATGTAATGACCAATGATGTCTCCAGAGGACCCCTGATGAAAACATGTTACTCAATTTTTGACACAGAGGTGATAGACACAAGGTATAGAGACACAGTTTTGGATTTGGCCAGTATGGATTCATTTTTTCTGACTATGCTTATTTGTTACAAGGGCCTTTCCCTCCCACCTCCCTTTCTTTCTTGGTTAATTTGAGAGGGAGTAGAGAAGAGGGATTAACAAAAGATATTTTTTTAAAAAGGGCTACTGAAGTATTTTTTTTTTAATGTACAGAAAAGAAGATTCGGGGGAAAAGCACATAAAAGTAGGACAGTTTTGAAACTGTAAAATTTATTATATACTTAAAAAAGCAAGTGGTATGAAATAGATTCACATTTTCATAGCTAATCTTTCATAGCTAATCCTCTTTGTGTCTTATTGGAATTGCTTTTTTGAGGGGTATTTAAGTTCAAAATTTAAAAAAATGTAAAAATCCTCAAAAGATAGCTACACACACACACACACACACACACACACACACACACACACACACACACACACAATTTTTTTTTTTAAAGAAAGGTGGGCTGAAGCTATACTGCAATTTTACCTCCCAAGGTGAGGAATTTACATTTTACCTTAGAGGTAAAAGGAAGACGGGATTTTTTCATAGAGGAGTGATGTGGTCAACACTAAGATTTCGGGAAGATTATTTTGGCAACTGTATGGATAACAGATTTGAGATAGGCTAGAAATGGGGAGATTAAGTGGTCATTATAACATTCCTGACTAGAGAGGATAAAAGACTTGAATTAGGGTAGTAATCATCTAAGTGGAAAAAGGGGGGACATGGGAAAGATGTAGTAGAGATAATACTGACAAGGTTTGGCAAATGACTAAACATAGGGTTGAAGGTGTCAAAAGACTCAAGAATGTCTGTGAGATTGTTCATCTGAGTGTGCTGGAACCTTCAACAGCAACAGGTGAGTCTAGAGGAGAGGCAGTTTGAGTGGAAAAGATAATGAGTTCTACTTTGGATTTGTTGAATTTGAGATTCTTGAGACAATCAGATAAGAATAATGTTAACATGATTGTACTATATAACCTATATCAGATTGCTTGCTGTCTTGGGGAGGGAAGAAGGGAGGGAGAAAAATTTGAAACCCCAAATCTTAACCACAAAAGAATAATAATAACAATAACAATAAACAGCAGCAGTTAGCATTTATATATAGCACTTTAAGGTTTGCAAAGTATTTTACAAATATCTCATTTGGACTTTAATGCAATTTTGGTGCAGTTGTAAACTGATTCAAACATTCTGTAGAGCAATTTGGAACTATGGCCAAAGGGCTATAAAATCACATATCCTCTTTGACCTAGTAATACCACTACTAGGTTGGTATCCAAAAAGAGATTTAAAAAAAAAGTTAAAGGATCTATATATACAAAAAAATATTTAAGGCAGGGCTTTCCTGGTGCAAGGAATTAGAAATTGAGGATATGCCCATCAATTGGGGAAAGGCTGAACAAACTGTGGGATGAAGTTATGATGGAACACACTATTGTGTTCTAAGAAATGATGAGCAGGATGCTCTCAGAAAAACCTGTAAAGACTTACATGAGCTGATGCAAAGTAAGATGGAATGTATACAAAGTTACAGCAATACTGCAAGATGATCAGCTGTGAGAGTTGGCTTTTCTTGGCAATGCAGTGATCCAAGACAACTCTAAAAGGCCTTATGAAAAATGCAATCCATCTCCAAAGAAAGAACTGATGGTGTCTGAATACAGGTTGAAGCATGGGTTTTTTTGGTTTCTTTTTCTTACCTTTTTTTGGTCTGATTTCTTTCAAAATTTGACTAATGTGGAAATGTTTTACATGACTACACATGTATAACATATTGAAATGTTTGCTTTCTTTTTTTGTTTTTAGTGAGGCAATTGGGCTTGTGACTTGCCCAGGGTCACACAGCTAGTAAGTGTTAAGTGTCTGAGGCTGGATTTGAACTCAAGTACTCCTGACTCCAGGGCCAGTGTTCTATCCACTGCGCCACCTAGCTGCCCTTAATGTTTGCTTTCTTAAAGGTGGGGGGTAGAAGGGAGGGAAGAAGAGAATTTGGAACACAGTTTTAAAAATGGATGTTAAATGTTTTTACATGTAATTGGGGGACAATAAAATTCAATAAAAATCTAAAAAGGCAAAAAACAACCCTCCCCAAACCCCCAAATATCTCATTTGAATTTCACAAATGAGAGGCAAGTGTTGTTATTACCTCTGTTTTCTGGATGAGGAAACTGAGGCAGAGAGAGATTATGTGACTTCCCCAGGGTCACACAGCTAATAAGAGATCTAGGCCAATTTGAAAATTAGATCTTCCTCAATCTGGGTTCAGTGCTCTATTCACTGAGCCATGTACCTGTCTCTTGTATAGAGTGAGAAGAGAAAGCAGCTCAGGACTGTCTTCAAAGAATACAATTATCTAAAACAGCTGCAGGTGAAATGATAATTTTTTTCCCCTTTAAAATTACTGTTTTTTTCTTTCCTTACTAGTGTCAAATCGTGTATAGGGTGGATAAAGCATTGGCCCTGGATTCAGGAGGACTTGAGTTCATATCTGGCCTCAGACACTTGACACTTACTAGCTGTGTGACCCTGGGCAAGTCACTTAACCCCCATTGCCCTGAAAAAAAAAAAATCATGTGTAGGAAAGGATTATCAAATGAAATCTAAGATTTTACATCAGATTTTTAAAACCACAGTGGTCTGTGATTTGGTTATGTGTTAAGAATTTTTTTTTTTTTGCAGGCAATGGCGGTTAAGTGACTTGCCCAGGGTCACACAGCTAGTAAGTGTCAAGTGTCTGAGGCCGGATTTGAACTCAGGAACTCCTGAATCCAGGGCCGGTGCTTTAACCACTTCGCCACCTGGCTGCCCCAAGAATTCTTTATTAAAGGACAAGTCAAGGGAAAACTTTGATTCTAATATCAAGGTAATAATGTGATATCTGTTTTTTTACAAAAGCTAATGTAATTGGTACAATTCAAAGGAAGAAATAGTTTAACTCAAGTACTGTGTCTAAAGAGGGAGGGAAACCAGGACAGTGATGATTTAAAAGCTACACAGGAAACACTGAAAGAACTGGGGATATTTCCATTTCCATATTTATAAGCTCAGAATCCCTGCCTGGAGATAAAAAACTTAATGGAGATCTTCAAATACTTAAAGGACTGCCAGGTAGAAGATGGGCTAGACTTACTGTGATGACTCCAGAGTGCAGATCTAGGACCAATGGGTAGAAGACTGGTAGATGATCAATAAGAAATTCAAAAATGAAATGTACTTTGTAGGATGTAAAGCATGATTAAAATGTCAGCCATTAAATCAGCTTTCTAGAAATAGGAAGTGTCCGCCCACAATACTTAAGAAGAGGGAGGATGAGGCCATATTGTTATAGAGGGGATCCTCTACACAGAAAACTCTATGCCTGTAATTGATTATTTCTTACATATTTTCCTTCATCACATTTTTTTCCCCTCACTTAATAGCATTTTATTTTTTCCCAATTACATGTAGATAATTTTCAACATTCATTTTTCTAAGATTGTAAGTTCCAAATTTCTCTCCCTCCATCCCCAAGACAGCAAGCAATCTGATATAGGTTATATATGTACAATTATGTTAACCGTATTTCCACATTAGTAATTTCTTTCTCTGGATGTGAATAGCATTTTCCATCACCTTTATCACATTTTGAAGATAATTTCATGGATTGTTTCATGGGTTACTACATTCTGAGAAGTAACCACTCAGTGGCCAACTTACTCATGCCATCCTTAGCTAGACTGTTTTTTGGAAAGCAGTCTACCACCAGGCCCATTACTGAAGTACATTTTTTTTTTTTTTGCTGGGCAATGGGGGTTAAGTGACTTGCCCAGGGTCACACAGCTAGTAAGTGTCAAGTGTCTGAGGCCGGATTTGAACTCAGGTACTCCTGAATCCAGGGCCGGTGCTTTATCCACTGCACCACCTAGCTGCCCCACTGAAGTACATTTTTGAAGGCAATTATTAAAAATAATAAGCCTCTGCAAGGAGGAAACAAAATTGTCCCTTTTTACAGATGATAAGGGAGTACTTAGAAAAGCCTAGCTTAATCTAAAAATTGGTTAAATAATTAAAAACTTGAGCAAAGTTGAAGATATAAAATAAATCCACATACATCATCAGTATTCCTATATATAATTAACAAAAATACAGTAAGAAGAACTAGAAAGAGAAATTACATTTGTAATAACTACAGAAGCTATAAAATATTTGAGAATATATTTAATAAGATTCACACAGGGACTGTATAATCTAACTATAAAACATTCTTTGCAGAAATAAAACAAACCTAAATAATTAGAGAAACAGGAATTGTTCATGGGTAGGTTGAGTCAATACAAATGTCAATGCTACTAATAAATGACAAAAACCCCCAATATTTCTTGATTTATTTACTTAAAGCTTTGACGATTTAAATATCTCAGAGAATATTTGAACAGAACTAGAAAAAATAAGAAAATTCATATGGAGGAACAAAAGGTCAAGAATAGCAAGGGTGAGACTGAAAAAAATGGGAAGGACAAACAGGCAGATTTCAAAGGATGAAATCAAAGCTATCAACAATTCTATGAAAAAAATGTTCTTAATTGCTAATAATTAAGAAAATGGAAATTAAAACAACTTTGAGGTTCTACCTTATACTTATCAGATTGACAAGGATGATAAAAGAGGAAATGACAAACATTGGAAAACAGGTATATCAGCGCCCTGTTGGTAGAGCTGTGAATTGATCTAACCATTCTGGAAAGCAATTTGGAACTATATTCAGAAAGTTACTAAACTATGCAAACCATGTGACCCAGCTACCCCACTAGGAAGCCTATACCTCAAAGAAATCAAAGAATGAGGGAAAGGATTTCTATATAGAAAAAATACTTATAGCTACTCTTTTTTGTGATAACCCAAAATTGGAAACTAAGGGGGTATCCTCCTACTAGTGAATGGTGAAATGACATTTGGATTTGACAGAATACTACCGTATCATAAGAAATGGTAAAAACAATTTCAGAAGAAACTGGGAATATTTATCGATAGCTAAGTGGTACAGTAGATAAGATTAATGGGCATGGAGCCAGGAAGCCCTGAATTCAAATACAACTTTTACTCTTATTGTGTGATCCTGGCCAAGTCACTTAACTTATGTCTGCCTTAGTTTCCTCAACTTTAAAATGGGGATAATAACTGCATCTATCGAGGGGAAGCTAGGTGGTGCAGTGGATAAAGCACTGGCCCTAGATTCAGGAGGACCCGAGTTCAAATCCAGCCTCAGACACTTGATACTTCCTAGCTGTGTGACCCTGGGCAAGTCACTTAACCCTCATTGCCCTGCAAAAAGACAAAAAAACCCAAAACAATAACTGCATCTATCCCAGGGTTGTTGTGAGGATCAAATGAGACAATCTTTGTAAAGCACCTAGCACAGTGCCTGAAACACAGCAGGCACTTAATAAATGCTTGATTCCTTCTCATCCTCCTTCTTAAACTGATTCAGAGTAAAATGAGAAGAATTAGGAGAAAAATGTATAAGAATATTATTATAAAGATTATGTGAATTGTGAAGGAATTGTGATCCAATCATTTTGGAAAGCAATCCGGAATTAAGCCCAGAAAGTTATTGGACTGCCTGTACCCTTTGATGCCACTACTTGGTCTGTTTCCAAAGATAATTAGGGAAAAAGGAAAATAACTTATATTTTCTAAAATATTTATAGCAGCTCTCTTTGTGGTGGCAAAGAACTGGAAATTATGGGGATGTCTGTCAACTGGGGAAAGGTATATAAACAAGTTGTGGTATATGATTGTGATGAAATACTACTGTGCTATTAAAAATAATGAGCTCGATGATCTTAGAAAAACAAGGATAGACTTGCATGAAATAGTGAAGAATAAAATGAGCAGAACCGTGAGAACAATGTATACAGTAACAGCAATATTGTTTTATTTTTATTTATTCTTTTTGCGGGGCAATGAGGGTTAAGTGACTTGCCCAGGGTCACAAGCTAGTAAGTGTCAAGCATTTGAGGGCGGTTTTGAACTCAGGTCCACCTAAATCCAGGGCCAATACTTTATCTACTGCGCCGCCTATCTGCCCCTGTTTTTACTCTTCTTTAAGTATCAGTATCATATTTGTTTCATAAAAGAAGTTTGGTAGGACCCCTTCTTTGCCTGTTATTCCAAATAATTTATTTAATATTAGAATTAGTTCATCTTTAAATGTTTGATAGAATTAATTTATTGCTTGTTCAATTTCTTTTTCTAAATTAAATATTCGATTTCCTTTTCTGCTAAGAAGGAATAAAAACTGGTAAAAAAACTTCCATGTTTTTCTAATAATTATTATTATGAATACTGTCAAGTGAGAAAGATGTACTCAACCTCTTACCTTTGAGGCTCACTTTTAATAATGCTGACAGGGGCTTCTGGAATCAACTTTTTCCATTTGTAGCCAGAAAATTGCAGAGATTTCAGCACTGAAATTCCTTCTTCTAAAGAAGACTTCATCAAAGAAGCTCTACTGTACCGCTGCTGAGATATGCAACCAGTTTCCTTGTACCCTGGGGAAAGAGAACAGGGGAGTAAGATACATTTTTTGTTTTTGTTTTTGTTTTTGTTTTTTGCAGGGCAATGGGGGTTAAGTGACTTGCCCAGGGTCACACGGTTAGTAAGTGTCAAGTGTCTGAGGCCAGATTTGAACTCAGGTACTCCTGAATCTAGGGCCGGTGCTTTATCCACTGCGCCACCCAGCTGCCCCCAAGATACATTTTTAAAAGCCAGTTAAGCACCAGCCCTGGATTCACAGGAGGACCTGAGTTCAAATCCGACCTCAGACACTTGACACTAGCTGTGTGACCCTGGGCAAGTCACTTAACCCCCATTGCCCTGCCCCCCCCCCAAAAAAAAAGTCAGTTATGTCAAGTGCAGAAGTTAGAGGGAGAAGATATGATTACCTCGGAAAGTAAGTCTGCTGTCAGCATTATCAGGCCTGAGAGACAAACGGAATTCCACTCGGCTAGTAAACATTCGATATGGTTCGCTAGTGCCCAGTGTGGTAAGGTCATCAATCAAGACCCCAATATAGCCCTCTGTGCGACTAATGATAAATGGAGGTTTGCCACTGACCCGAAGACTGGCGTTGATTCCAGCTATTATACCCTACAAAAAACAAAACAAAACAAAACAACAACAAAACCCTGGAATGTTGTTGTTGTTGTTGCTTTTTTGGTGAGGCAGTTGGGGTTAAGTGACTTGCCCAGGGTCACACAGCTAGTAAGTGTCAAGTGTTTGCAGTTGCATTTGAACTCAGGTCCTCCTGAATCCAAGGTCTGTGCTTTATGAACTGCGCCACCTAGCGGCCCCACCCTGGAATGTTTTAAGGATAAATGTTAAATTAATACAGATGTCTTATTTAAAGAGGATCACATCCTAAAAGCTAGGAAAATAACATGAAGCATGCCTATCAACTTAAGTGAAACTTAGAACTGAGCTTTAGAACTGAGAATGGCTAATATTTTCACATTAGCCAAAGAACATGATTTTCAATCACTAGAAAGGATAAATGCATCGTTTCTCTTTTCCACTTCAGAAGCATAATGTTGTAAGAGGCAGTATGACATAATGGATAGAATATTAGAGTCTGAAGGCAGGAAGTATGGGGTTGAAATCTTGCCTCTTGCCTCTCATACTGTGTGACTCTCAACTGTGTGACCAAGGGCAAGTCACTTAATTTATTGCAGTCTCAGTTTGCTCATCTCCACACAAAAACACATGGAAGACTTCAGTATCTATTGGGACCCCTTCTTCCAATTGGACTCTAAGCTTTATGTTCTCCATGATAGTAGCAAGTATCTTTGTGGAACATATATCTCCCTGTTTTATGACTCACTTGACAGAGTAATCAATTATTTCTGTGGTAGTTGTTATGAAGGGATATTCACATATGCATGAAACTACTTCTTGGACAAGAATCTTTCAGGCTGAACTGTGTTCTGCCTAGTTGAAAGCTTTCTTTAACCAACAAATAATAAACATAGCAGGATCTTCTATTTTCTACACGTTTCAGGCAACTTTGTGACTCTGAAGCTGGGATCTGCTGTAGAAAACATCAGTAAAGCTGTCCCTTCTCACTTTTTTTTTGGTGTGTGTGAGGCAATTGGGGTTAAGTGACTTGCCCAGGGTCACACAGCTAGTAAGTGTTAAGTGTCTGAGGCCGGATTTGAACTCAGGTACTCCTGACTCCAGAGCCAGTGCTCTATCCATTGTGCCACCTAGCTGCCCCTCCTTCTCATATTTTAATCAAGCACACATATAGATAATTTTTATAAAGATGAGAAAGTAGGAATTATAATTATTGGTATTCTATTGATCACCTTTTTTCACAATATCTTCTGTGATCCTTTTCTTTTCTTTTGGTTATGTTCTCCTCTCTGAGATATCTTACTTTTTATTATCATGAACATGTAAATAGGAACATTTCCCAATACAAAGAAGAGAAAATAAGTACTATCAATGAAACTATAAATGCTTACCACATGTAGTTTAGCTCTTTTTGTATATTTCAAATTTAATATGGGACAATCAACAGTTCTCTGCTAATATGTCCTCTTCTGACTTTTCATCTGTTTTTTGTCTTTTTTAAATGATTCACTGAAATTCTTTTCTTCCTTTTTTTTCGCATCACATTTATTATCCCCTTATTTTTCCCTACTCTATTCTCCCCTTTCTCCAAATAAAATTCCTCCTTTTTAACAACAAAGTATAGTCATACAAAACAAATCTATACATTTGCTCTATTTTAAAATGTATGTCTAATTCTGTATCTCTAATCCATCACCTGTCTGCCAAGAGGTGGGAAACATTATCATGATTATATATCACGTTTTGTGGGGGAGTGATTTGTCTTTTCATTGATCTGAGTTCTTAAGTTTTTCTTTATAATGTTATAGTCACATTGTATAATGTTCTCCTGGGTCTGCTCACTTTGGTCTGCTTCAGTTCACACACATTTTTCCAGTTTCTTTGAATCTGATCTAATCTCGCCACTTTTTCCTGAGATTGCAGTTCTTCACAAGCTCCAATAGGAATATAGTCATTTCCTCTTCTGAGGGGTGCAGCAAGCAACTTTACACTTTATTCATACTGAATCTGAAGTGCCCGATGCCTTAGAAAAAGAGGTAATGAAGTAAGCAGGAACATTTGGCTTGTCTTTCTTTTGCTTTAGAACTGTTAAAGGATGATAGAACAGATCCTTTTTTTTTTTTTTTTGCAGGGTCTTTTTCAGTGGAGGGTCCATCTAGGAACTTCCTTCAAGACATGATAAGACATTCTGAAAAAGAACTATGGAGTCTGAATGCATATTGAAGCATAATATTTTCATTTTAGGGGGCAGCTAGGTGGCGCAGTGGATAAAGCACTGGCCCTGGATTCAGGAGGACCTGAGTTCAAATCCAGCCTCAGACACTTAACACTTACTAGCTGTGTGACCCTGGGCAAGTCACTTAACCCTCACTACCCCACAAAAAAGAAAAAAAAAATTCACTTTTGTTGTTGCTTTTTTGCTATTGTTCTTGTTTATTCTTTTTTTTTTTGGTGAGGCAATTGGGGTTAAGTGACTTGCCCCAGGTCACAAAGCTAGTAAGTGTTAAGTGTCTGAGGCCAGATTTGAACTCAGGTCCTACTGACTCCAGGGCCCGGTGCTCTATCCACTGCGCCACCTAGCTGTCCCCTTTGTTTATTCTTTCTTGCATTTTTTCCCCCTTTGTTCTGATTCTCCTCTTACAACATGACTAATGTGGAAATATGTTTAACATGATTATAATGTATAATCTATGTCAAACTGCTTGCTGGCCTCAGGAGGTGGGAGGGAAGGCAGGGTAGGAGAAAAATTTGGAACTCAAAAAAAAAAATCTTTACATGTAATTGAGAAAAAAAATTAAAAATTAAAAAAAAAAAAGACTCGGGGCAGCTAGATGGTACAGTGGATAGAGCACTGGCCCTGGAGTCAGGAGTACCTGAGTTCAAATCTAGCCTCAGACACTTAACACTTACTGGCTGTGTGACCCTGGGCAAGTCACTTAACCCCAATTGCCTCACACACACACACACAAAAATGTAAAAAAAAAAAAAAGACTTGATGAGAAACTTTGATAAATACAGATTGTAATAATTCCAGGGTCATGAGAATCTTCTTAAACTCCTTCAGTAAATTCAGTGTTCTACAAGTTGGGGTATATGAATGTAATGGAATATTATTATGCTGTAAGAAATGATGATCAAGCAAAATTCAGAAAAACTTAGACTTGCATGAACTGATGCTGAGTGAAGTGAGCAGAATCAAGAGAACACTGTACGCAGTAACAGCAACATTATGTGATGATCAACTGTTATAGACTTAGCTCTTCTAAGCAATACAATGATCCAAGACAATGCCAAAAGACTCATGATGAAAAATGCTCTCCATATCCAGAAAAAGAAATATGGCGCCTGATGATCGAAGTTGACTGTTTTCACTTTTGTTGTTGTTTTGTTTCTTCTTTCTTGTGGTTTTCCCCTTTTCTTCTGATTTTTCTTTCACAACATGACTAAGGTGGACTAATGTAATGTATAACCTATATCAGAATGCTTGCTGGCTTCCGTAGGGGGAGGGAAAGAAAAAAATGTGGAACTCAAAATCTTATAAAAATGAATGTTAAAACTATCTTTACATGTAATTGTGAAAAAAATACCATTTAAAAAAAATTCAGTGTTCTAGATCTCCTCTGAAGAATACATGTGCAGACATGGGGTGAAGGTATCATGGAGGGGCAGCAGGAAGGGAAAAGGCATTCTTCCCTTCATACTTATGTGCTGCTCTCTCTTTCCCAGGCTTTCAACAGTATTCTGCAGGTCAAGGATAGTCACACCACTTAGTCTTGCTTGGCTGTGACTATGATGTTGTGTCAAGATAATGGAATGTGGTAGATGAGGAGATTTGGCAGATACTCAGGGGCCCACCTGGAGATTGATTTAAACTGATTGAATTGGATAAGGCGACTGACTGCTGACTGGCTTACTTCCAGTTAAGTAGACTGTAGGCACATCTGGCTGGTACTTAAGAGGGTATTGTTCTCAGAAGCTAAAAACTTTGAACTTTACATCAAGACTGCCTTTGGGTTCAGTGAACCAATGAATTTGAATGACGCTAGCCAATCAGCTTGAAGAACTTCCTATTTCTGGGAGGGGAACATGAAGGAGGAAGCAGATGCTGGCGAAAGAGTTCGCTCTCTTTTGGTGCAAGACATCGGCTTGGAGGCAGAGGACTTCAGAAGTGGGAGGTTTACAAAGGCGAGGATTTCCAGGCTATATGAAATCTGTTCTCAATGTTTCTCTTTCTTTTACTATCCTTCAATAAACCTTTAAAAAACCTAAACTCGTTTATCAGTGATTTTAGTCAGTTTCCCCCCAAAACTGGGGAGGGGACAGATTAGAACCCACATTTAGAATTTTAAATTACACAGTTTTTTTTTTTTTTAGTGAGGCAATTGGGGTTAAGTGACTTGCCCAGGGTCACACAGCTAGTGTCTGAGGCTGGATTTGAACTCAGGTACTCCTGACTCCAGGGTCGGTGCTCTATCCACTGCGCCACCTAGCTGCCCCATAAATTACACAATGTTGAAAATAGATTAGAAGTCATCTGCTAAATCTGTTCCAATTTCTGTCATCGTCATTGTCTTTTTTTGGAGGGGGGGGCAGTGAGGGTCAAATGACTTGCCCAAGGTCACACAGCTATTAAGTGTTAAGTGTCTGAGGCTGGATTTGAACTCAGGTCCTCCAGAACCAGTGCTTTATCCACTGCGCCACCTAGCTGCCCCTGATTTCTGTCTTCTTACTGTCCTCCTCTGGCTTGTGTCCGTAAATATTTTGGGATCAACTCATTTAATTAAGTCTAATGTCAGGCTTTCTTCAGACCTGCTTGTATTTCCACTGCTTTTCAATGTTAAGAGGCAACACTGCTCATAATCTCCCAACATCTTCCTCCATAATAATTCACTAACATGTTTATTCTCTAAAAATGGTATTGTCTTTGGTTGACCATCTCTGGCAATGAGATCAAGTATTTGCTGGTTAGGTTAGTTTCAGCAATCTTTTGAACTCTGTTGTGGCATCTATTTTCCATCAGTTAAAATTCTGTAGGAAGTAGTAAAGGTATTATCTTTACCTTTTTACATTTCCAACTTCCTTAGTGACAGCAACTCATTTGATTAGGTCAGATTGAAGCTGTTATTTTAGTGTTGCCTTCTTTATGTATCCTTTCTTCTAATTTAGTTGATATTTATCTCTATTGAAACTAATCATTAGTTTGACTGTATACAGATAGCCAATTCAGAAACTACTGTAAATCATGACTAGTTGTTTTCTTTTTGTTAAAATGTGGTCAATTTTGGGGCAGCTAGGTGGCCCATTGGATAGAGCACCGGCCCTGGAGTCAGGAGGACCTGAGTTCAAATCCGGCCTCAGACACTTAACACTTACTAGCTGTGTGACCCTGGGCAAGTCACTTAACCCCAATTGCCTCACTTAAAAAAAAAAATGTGGTCAATTTAATTTTCTATGTGATAGTTTGATTTTCATCATGTCCTTCCAAACCTCTATTATTTTTTTTTTGCGGGGCAATGGGGGTTAAGTGACTTGCCCAGGGTCACATAACTAGTAGGTGTCAAGTGTATGAGGCTGGATTTGAACTCAGGTCCTCCTGAATCCAGGGCCAGTTCTTTATCCACTGCGCCACCTAGCTGCCCCCTTCCAAACCTCTTAATGAAATATTCATGATATATAGATGTGAAGTTTCTTAGTATGAATGAATGAAATAAAAACATTGACCAAATATTTACCATGTGAAAAGTCCTGTCCTAAGCACTGGAAATCCAGAGAGAAAAGCAAGACAGTCTCTATTCTGAAGGAGTTCATGTTATAATAAAGGAGATAACACATGTATATATGTATATACATGTATATGTATAAAGTTTCATCTGCAAATCAGAAGTAAAAGCATCATGGTCCTTATGGTACAGTGGCAAAGATGGAAACACATCCTTTTAAATTTTATTTCCACTGAAAAAACCGTATCTGTGGTTTTTTGTTGTTTTTTTTGGGTGGGGGCAATGAGAAGTGATTTGCCCAGGGTCACACAGCTAATAAGTGTCAAGTGTAAAACCATATCTCTTAACCATGTTTAATTATGTGGTACTACTAAGGACTTTGGTGGCAAGAAATCTTTTCTGGATTTTCAGTAGCTAAAGAAGCAGAGGCTATATAGCATCTATAGAAGAAGGTGCCAAGATGCATCTCCATGAGGATTCTTTCCTTGGAGGATAGCTGCAAGGGCTAGACTGGAAGCAGAACCAGTGGCCTGGGGGTGTATGATGTTATTCCTGGGGCTCTTGGGCTCACTCAAGATCCTGACTATCTCTATCAGGGTCTTGCCTGGAATATATGACATCCTGTCTTTTAAGTCATCTACAAGCTCTTGTCTTTGTTCATTTATTAAATCCGAACCACATCTTCCAACATACTTTTTGTTGTGTTCCCCTTTGCAGTAAAGTCACTGTGAAAGTATATGGCCTTGTTTTGGAAGATTTTTTTCAACTTCTTCATGTAACAATAAAATAGCAACTGCCCTTGTAATTCCCCAAGCTAGCAATACAATCAATAAATATTTCATTTCCAATTATTATTTTATAGCCCCCAGGTATTGCCATCTGATCTGCTATTATGACCTAAAGACGTCTGGACTTTTTCATCTGTCTTTATACCTTAAGGACTACCACATTAGGCCTTTCCATATGACCTGAAGCTCAACTGTTGTGTATGTTTCCTCCCTAATTAGAATGTGAGCTCCTTGAGAGCAGGGACAACCTTGCTTGCTTTTCTATTTTTATCCTTAAGCTTAATGCAACAAACACTGTATGCCCTTAATGAATCAGAACTTGAGTTTAAACCCCACCTCAGATACTAACTATGTGTGACCCATGCAAGTTTAACCTCATTAGGCCTTAATTTCCTCATCTATAAAATAAGGGAGGCTGGACTTGATTTATTCTAAAGTTCCCTCCTACAATAAATCTATGATCCTACAAATGCTGACCCATTCCATTCCACATATATTCACTTACTTGGGCGGCTGCTTCTTCATAACCAGTGGTACCATTTATTTGTCCAGCAAAGAAAAGCCGCTGAACCAAATGAGTCTCAAGAGAAGGAGTGATCTGACGGGGGTCCAAATAATCATACTGAACACCATAACCTATCCAAAGAATAAGCAACAAGGATAAGGTAATGTCACCTAGATTTTCATGAGAGTAGAAATGGCACAAGGAAAATTGTTATGATTTACTCAATAAATAAGACAGTACTTTTTTTTGGTTACCTCCCCCCCCCCATTTATTTAGAATTTTATTATTTTCCCAAATTACATGTAAAAACAATTTTTAACACCGATTTTTTTTTGTTTTTTGTTTTGTTTTTTTTTTCGGTAAGGCAATTGGGGTTAAGTGACTTGCCCAGGGTCACACAGCTAGTAAGTGTTAAGTGTCTGAGGCCGGATTTGAACTCAGGTACTCCTGACTCCAGGGCCAGTGCTTTATCCACTGCGCCACCTAGCTGCCCCCTTTAACATCGATTTTTAAAACTTTGTGTTCCAAATTCTCTTCCTCCCTCCCTCCCCATCCCCCCTTAAGAAAACAAGCAATTAGGGGCAGCTAGGTGGCGCAGTGGATAGAGCACTGGCCCTGGAGTCAGGAGTACCTGAGTTCAAATCCGGCCTCAGACACTTAACACTTACTAGCTGTGTGACCCTGGGCAAGTCACTTAACCCCAATTGCCTCACTGAAAAAAAAAGAAAAAGAAAACAAGCAATTCAATATAAGTTATATATGTGTATAAGACAGAGTATTTTTATGGCCATAGTTTGGTGTTTAGATTTTGTATTCCCAGACTGTAAGCAGTGATATAAACTACGACCTCTTCTCTATACTCACACATCCACCCCCTTAGTTCAAATCTTCATTACCTCCTGCCTAAAGCGTTGTAATGGCATCCTAACTGGTCTTTTTGCCACAAGTCTCTCCTACTCTAGGCCACCCTATACCCCGCTGCCGAAATGATTTTCTTCCATGTTACTCCCCTCTCACTAAGTTCCACTGGCTCCCTATTGCCTCTAGGATAAAATATGAACTCCTTAGTTGAGCTTTTAAACCTTGTGCCAACCTAAACTTCTGGCCTCATTGTATATCACTCCTGTTTTCTGATCCTCTCACGTGATACTTTTTTTTTTTAAGTTTTCAACATTTGTTTTTATAAGATTTCTAGTTTCAAATTTTTCTCCCTTCCTCTTCTCTCCCCAAGACAACAAGTAATCTGATATAGGTTATATATGTACAATCACATTAAACATATTTCTGCATTAGTCATGCTGTGAAAGAAGAATCAGAGAAAAAATGAAAAACCTCAAAAAAGAAAAACAACAATAAAAACAATAGAAATAGTATGGTTCAATCTGCATCTAGATTCCACAGTTCTTTTTTTTTCTGGATTTGGAGAGCATTTTCCATCATGAGTCCTTTGGAACTATCTTGGACCATTGTATTGCTGAGAAAAATCAAATTTAACATAGTTGATCAACACACAATGTTGCTGACACTGTGTACAATCACATGATACTCATCTTCTATGGGTTTCTACAATGACTATTCCCTATGCTGGTGACAAAATATTAGGAGACCCCCTTGTTTTCCAGAACTAAAGCCCAGCAGGAAGCTGTGCCCTGAGCTTGGCAAGACAACAATCCTTTGTGATCACTCTCTAGATGATATTAACCTCTGGCAAAATCACATAATTCACCAGGTGTTCTCTGAGCTGGACAAGCATAGGACAAACTTGAAAGTCCTTGTCACATTCCTGCTGTTACCCTTCATTGTAAGGGCTACAGTTCACTGGACAGCCACTAGTACAAATACTGAAATCTCCCCACACTGCCTTGGGCCTCCCCACTGGGGTGGGGGTGGGGCTGGCAAATGTGTCCTTGCTTGCAAACCATTTTCTTCACTTTGAAAACTAAATTTCTCTTTGATTCCTGACTCTCCTATCTCTAGACGGTTCTGGTCTGTTGACACCTGGATTCATTCTTTTCATTCAAGACACAACTCAAATATCATCTTCTACATAAAGCCTTCTCTGACCCCACACTCCATTGCTTGTATCTTCCCCTCCTAAACTGCCTGGTATTTATTTTCTTTATTTTTTTTTCTGCATATACTTGTATATGTATTTATTGTCTCCCCTGTTATAATTTAAACTCCTTGAGAACAGGGATTGTTTCACTTAGTACTTGTGAATCCCCACTGCCTATAGCAGATAATGGATGCTTAAAAAATATTCGCTGACTGATTCGCTAGAAGGTAAAGTAGTGCTAAGCTTGCGCAGAAGAACAAATATAACATATTACCTGGC
The DNA here is from genome assembly GCF_019393635.1 of Dromiciops gliroides. Classification (NCBI taxonomy): domain Eukaryota; kingdom Metazoa; phylum Chordata; class Mammalia; order Microbiotheria; family Microbiotheriidae; genus Dromiciops; species Dromiciops gliroides. The sequence continues at coordinate 294,262,910 of NC_057864.1, read as the reverse complement.
TGTACAATCTTGGCTTTTTCCAAGCCTCTGATAGATGTGATCAGCTGTTCTTGCACATTAGGTGGCAGTGTCATAGAAAGCCCTTGTGGATAGATGAGATCAGAATCCATTCCTTCTGGTTCCAACCAAACTTGATGTATACGGTTTGGAAAACGTAAAACCTTTGACTCAATTGAAGGACAGTATCTGTCAATAGAAAATTTGAAACAAATGAAGGAAAAACCAAGGTTAACAATAACATCAAAAGAAGATTCAATAAATTGGGAATTGGTTAATTGGAAAAGGGAAAAAGCAATAAAAAAGGCCTAGTATGGCTTCATTTAGAAGCAGTCAGGCCAGACTAACTTTATTTTTAGAGGGTTACTAACCTAGTAGATCAGAGGAATGCTGTAAAGATATAGTTTACCTAGATTTTAGCAAAGCACTTGACAAGTATTTCAGGTTAATCTTTTGAAAAAGGTGGAGAAATTAGACAATAGCACACTTATACAGATTCAGAACTGGTTGAATGGCTAAATTCAAAGAATATAATGGTTCAATGTCCACTTGGAAGGAATTTTCCAATAAAATATCCTCAAAACATTAGTTTTTGGTCCTGATGCTGTGCTGTATAACATTTTCAATAGTGACTTGGATAAAGGCATAGATGGCAAGCTTATTAAATTTTCAGATGATACAAATCTGGGAAGGGGGATGAAAAATGGATGACAGGGGCAGCTAGGTGGTGCAGTGGATGGAGCACGGGCCCTGGAGTCTGGAGTACCTGAGTTCAGATCCGGCCTCAGACACTTAACACTTACTAGCTGTGTGACCCTGGGCAAGTCACTTAACCCCAATTGCCTCACAAAAAAAAAAAGAAAAGAAAGAAAAAGAAAAAAAAATGGATGACAAATCCAGGCTCCAAAAAGATCCTATGGAAGATAGGAGGCTCAGTGGATAGAGTACTAGATTTGGAGTTAGGAAGACTTGAATTCAAATTATGCTCAGATACTAGCTATGTGATACTGAGAAAATCTTTTCAATGCTATTTGCCTCAGTTTCTTCATCCATAAAATGGGGATTACAATAGTATCTACCTTATATAGGGTTGTTGTGAGGACCAAGTAAGATAACATGTAAAACACTTTGCAAATCTCAAAGTGCTATGTAAATGCTAGCTTTTGCTATTGTTATCTTGTTAGGCTGAATTTAAAAAGATGATGTAAAGGATTACAATGAACCTCAAATAAAATGGGCATTTCTATAAGAAAAAAAAAGAGGACTATACATCAAATTGCAGGTATCATATGCATCTTGCTTTTCTTTTTTTATACTATTTTTTTTTTTTGGTGAGGTAATTGGGGTTAAGTGACTTGCCCAGGGTTACACAGCTAGTAAGTGTTAAGTGTCTGAGGCCTGACTTGAACTCAGGTCCTCCTGACTCCAGAGCCAGTGCTCTATCCACTGCGCCACTTAGCTACTCTTGCTTCTTTGAAAACATAATCAATTCAACATTATACTTGGTTTCAAATACAATATACTTGGTTACTTGGTTACAAATACAATATAGGACTGGCTTGATTCAATAGCAAATGTGTCTCAAAAAAGAGCTAGAGTAGAATGAAAGCTAAATATAATTTAACAGTATAATACTGCAGCCAAAAAGATAATATGAAACATTAACTAATGATAAGCATAACATCTAAGAATAAGGAAGAGATATAATCCAACTGTACTCTGTCCTAGTCAGACCATATTTGCGATATCATGTCCACTTCTAGGTACTACATTGACAAAATTGAGGATGCCCAGGATGGTGAAGGGTCTTAATCCCAAGCCATATTAGGACCAGTTGAAAGAACTAGAAGTATTTATTTATCCTGGAAAAGAGAAGACTTGAGAGTTGTGGGTGGAGAGGGCAGAGACATGTATTCCAAGTATTTAAAGGGTTATCAAAAGGAAGACATGGTCCAACCATGCCATCCCCCTATTCAATAAATTCTCTATCACCTCCAGGATCAAATACAAAATAGTTTTTGACATTCAAAGCCCTTCATAACCTTGCTCCAGTCTCCCTTCCCACCCTCCCCCTTGTCTAATGTCCTTAAAACTTATTCCCTACTGGATTCCAGTGACACTAGGCTCTTTGTTCCAAGAACAAAATATTCCATCTCTAGGGTCTGGACATTTTTTCCTTCTGCCTGGAATCTCCCTCCTTCCAGCTTACTTCAAGTCCCAGCTAAAATCTCATCTTCTATAGGAAGCTTTTCCCTACCCCTCTTAATTCTAGTGCCTTCCCTCTTTTAATTATTTCCTATTTATCTTGTACATATTTATTTACTTGTTGTCTCTCCCATTAGACTGTGAGCTCCTTGAGGGCAAGTACTGTCATTCATTCATTCATTCATTCATTCATTCATTCATTCATTCATTCATTCATTCATTCATTTTAAACTCCCCCAGCCCTTAGCACAGTTTCTGGCACATAGTATGTGCTTCATAAATATTTGTTGACTGACTGGAAGAAGAATTAGAATTGTTCTCTGACTCCAGAGGGCAGAACCCGGAAGTTGCAAAAAGCCAAATTTATGCTTGTCAGGATAAACTTCCTATTCATTAATTCTGACAGTGGAATGGCAGTAAGTTTCCTGTCATTGGAGGTCTTCAATTAGGAGCCAGGTGATCACTTTCTGGATATGATGAAGAGGGGATACTTTTTTGAGTATGGGCTGAACTACATGGCTGCTGAGGGAGAATCCTTTTAACTCTGAAATTCTGTATTTTTTTTTTTACTGGAGGAAAGTGATATTTTATTTTTAAATATCACAAATTTTAAAATAGCACAGAAGTAATAATAAGCAAAGACATAAAACTTCCAAAAGTCATATGCTTTGGATACAACTGAAAGGGGACAAATGTTTCTTCCTTTCTCCCACTGAGTCAAAACATAAACAGAAAGTGGGCAGTTGGACAGATTATGGAGAATGGATCCTTGTCTCCAGGGACAGAAGAGGAAGAAAGGTGTTGTGAACTGGGTTTGTACATCTCATCACCCCCATAGTATAACTGCTTTTGTTTGCTCCCACTTGTGGTCACTGCCTGGCTTCACTCAATTCTTTTTTTTTTTCATTTGTTTAAGTGAAATTCTGTATTCTTAAAAAAATACATTCTTCAGCACATTCTCAGAACAGTCTATTCTTACCGTGGTCCTTTGACAGTTTCCTTCACATGAGTGTTAAGATGAATGTTCTCATTAACAATTTGTTCTACTCTTGAGTTGGTATGGGTTAAGTAACATGGTAGCTGGTCTTCTGGCTATAAAAAAAACCCATCATATTTGTTACACAATTACTTTGAATCTTTAGTTTTTCTTTAATTAAATCATGAATTATGGGATTTTATATACATACATACATATATACATATATACACATACACACACACACACATATATGTAAGATTCTTTTTTGTTCTTGCATAAATTTTTTTCCATAAAAGTATTTTATTATTTTCCAGTTACATGTAGAGATAGTTTTCAACATTTGTTTTTATAAGATTTCTAGTTTCAAATTTTTCTCCCTCCCTTCCCTTCCATCCCCCTCCCCAAGACAGCAAGAAATTCGATATAGGTTATATATGTATAATCACATTAAACAATATATGTAAGATTTTAACTGATATTAAAATCTATGAAGAATAAAAGCATTAACTGCATTAATTCCTTTATTTTAAAGAGAAAGTGGCTTGTCCACAGTCACATAATTGGAGTCATGATCAGAAACTAAAACATTCACTTTAAAGTTCTCAACTCTTAAATGTACAGTACAAGTTTTTTAAAAAATTGAAACAATGAAGAAAGCTATAGGGAATAGGATTTTAAGAAGCGTGGAGCTTAATCTTTTTTTCCCTAAATAAATCCTTTTAAAGATTTGTTGCTTGTACCTAAAACAAGAGCATCCAGAAATCTGGACTGATATTAAACAAATATGAAGTGACTTCCTTTAGAGTTAACTATCAAGATTTCTACAAAAAGTTTCTAATGTATTACAGTCACTATCAGAGTTTTGAAAATTCTTACCTTAAGCCAGACTGCTTCACTGAGAAAGCTGAATGGTACAGATGGGTTGTCAGGCATCTGCTTATTCAGAATGCTAAAATTAATAGAATCTTTGGCAATTCGAGGTGGAGTCCCTGTCTTCAACCTCCCCACAACAAACCCCAATTTCTCCAGAGTCTGTGCCAAGCCAACAGAAGGCTGATCTCCTAGACGCCCTGCTGGATATGTTTCCAATCCCATTAGAATCATTCCTCTCAGAAATGTGCCAGTAGTTAGGATAACGCTCTCAGCATACACTCTGCTTCCATCTTCTGGATAATTAAAAAAAAAAAAAGAACAAAATCAACTGTTTTTATTCTAGTCATTACAAAGAACAAAACTGGGTTTTGTTAATTAAAAGCTTTCCACTAGTCAAATGACTTAGAATAGTGGTGACCATTCTAAGTCATTTGACTAGTGGAAAGCTTTTAATTAATTTCATTCTCTAGAAATTTGAGATTGGTACTGAATTTGTAAGCTGGGCTTTACTTTGTCAACAAGTCCAAACTTCCTAGGTGGGGTTTCAAACTTGGTGTCTACAGATAAACAAGGATTCTGTGGATAGATTTCAGGGGGTCTTTGAACTTGGATGGGGAAAAAAAAAATCACATCTTTATTTTCACTGACATCTAACTAAAATTATTTTTAAAACATCATTCTGAGGGGTGGCTAGGTGGCGCAGTGGATAAAGCACCGGCCCTGGATTCAGGAGCTACCTGAGTTCAAGTCCGGCCTCAGACACTTGACGCTAGCTGTGTGACCCTGGCCAAGTCACTTAACCCCAACTGCCTCACTAAAAAAACCAAAAAACCCACCAAACAAACAAAAAACCCCACCAAACAACAATAAAAAATGACCACAAAAACGTGTCACTTTAAAAATAGAGGGGCAGGGGCAGCTAGATGGCGCAGTAGATAGAGCACCAGCCCTGGATTCAGGAGGACCTGAGTTCAAATCCGGCTCAGACACTTAACACTTACTAGCTGTGTGACCCTGGGCAAGTCACTTAAACCCAACTGCCTCACCAAAAAAAAAAAGAAAAGAAAAGAAAAGAAAAAAAAATAGATGCCATCATATATCCTATATCCAACATATACCTAACACAACACCACTGACACGACATTTTCCAGGATGGTCTGAGTCTGGTTCCATAAGAAGAAGATCTTCTACGGCTGTCTCTTGAACAGTTAGCCGAGGTGTGGCCAAGATTTCCTCCTACCAACAGAAATGATTGAGAAATTTTAGTCAAATTGTTTCCCAGCCAATTAATGATTCCCACATTTTCATTTTTCCTTTATAAATCTATACGAATTTATTGTTTTTGTTTTATTTTGTTTTCCCATAAGAATTTTATACATGTCTTTCTTTTTTTTGCAAGGCAATGGGGGTTAAGTGACTTGCCCAGGGTCACACAGCTAGTGAGTGTCAAGTGTCTGAGGCCAGATTTGAACTCAGGTACTCCTGAATCCTGGGTTGGTGCTTTATCCACTGCGCCACCTAGCTGCCCCCTTCCCATAAGAATTTATTAGTCTAATTACTGTATTCCAGGCATTAGGAATATAAAGACAAAATGAAACAGCTCCTGACCTAAGTAAGCTGACATTTTATTAAGGTGACAACATGTACAGAAACAAGGATAGGCAAAATAAATGCAAGGTAAATTTGTGGAGTTTTTTGGGGGTTGGGGGAAGGGTCATTAACTGTTCTACATGAAGTAGGTAAGGCTTCATGTAGGAAGTATAAATTGACCAGAGTTTTTGAGGAATAAGGGATTCTGTGAGGCAGAGGAGAGGTGGGAGTATATTCAAGGTATGAAGGTCAGCTAGTGCAATGGCAGAAAAATGTGCGAAAGGAACAATAATGAGGTCAGTTTGGCTAGACAATAAAGTGCAGGAAGGGGAGTAATGTATGATAAGGTTGGAAAGATTGGTTGGAGGACAGGTTAGTAAAGGGTTTTACAAGCTAAACTGGGGCAGCCAGATGGCGCAGTAGATAGAGCACCAGCCCTGGATTCAGGAGGACCTGAGTTCAAATTCGGCCTCAGAAACTTAACACTTACTAGCTGTGTGATCCTGGGCAAATCACTTAACCCCAACTGCCTCACCAAAAAAAAAAAAAAAAGAAAGAAAGAAAAAAAAAAAGCTAAATCAAAGTAGTAGATACTCTATCCTTGAGGTAATGGGTAGCTTCTGGAGTTTATTGGGGTAGGGGAGTGACAGTACAATAATCTCCTTTACAATATACTGAACTTCAGAAAAATTACTTTAGCAGATTGATGCAAGATGAATTGGAGGGGCAGCTAGGTTGCTCACTGGATAAAGCACCAGCCCTAGATTCAGGAGGACCTGAGTTCAAATCTGGCCTCAGACACTTGACACTTACTAGCTGTGTGACCCTGGGCAAATCACTTAACCCTCACTGCCTCACCACCAACAATAAAAAAAGATGAATTGGAGAAGGGAGAGACTTGAGGCAGAGAGACCTATTAGAAGGCTAATCCAAAAGGCTAGGTAAGAGGTGCTAGGGGCCCAAACAAGGGTGATGGTTATGAGTAGAGAGAAGAGGATGTATGTAACAGATATTGTAGAGGTAAAAACCTTAAGATTTGTCAACTGTCTGGATATGGGGGGTGAAGGAGAGTCAGGAATCAAGGATAACATGACCCTGGCTGAATAGAAGAACGGTACTGTTCTTGACAGAAATGGGTCAGTTTGAAAGGAAGTATTATTGGGTGAGGGGTGATGGGAAAGACATTATCAGTTTTACACTTTGAATTTGGGAAGCCTAAGAGAAGCCTAAGAGTTTGAAATAACCAAGAGGCAGTCAGGAATGTATCGCTGGAACTTGGGAGAGAGACTAGGATTGGATATATTGATTTAGGAGTCATATTCATGGAGATGATAATTAAAACTACAGGAGCTGATGAGATTACCAAGTGAGAAACTACAAGAATAGAAGAGGGCCCAAGGCAGGGTGCTAGGATACACCCACAGTTACGAAGTGTGATATAGATGGTGCACCATCAAAAGAGACTGAGGGATTGTGAAATAGGTGACAGAAGAACCAGGAGAGAGCAATGTCACAAACACCCAGAGGAGAGAAAGGGCATCCAGGAAGAGAGGGTTAGTCAACAATGCCAAATGTATTAATTTAATTCTCACCTGCATCTTTTGCTTATAAAGTTTCCTATCAATCTGAGCTCGGAGACCCCATACAGCTGGGCCCTTACGCCGGTTCAGTACTTTATAATGTATACCAGACTGATCACAGATCCGAGAACACAGACCATCCAGAGCATCCACCTCCCTCATCAAATGCCCTTTCCCTATGCCTCCAAAGGAGGGATTGCATGACATCTGACCTGAGAAAAGAACATACCAAAACAAAATAAAATTACCTTTGTAATCATCACCATGAAATGCAAATGAAAACCAGTTCAACAACATATGAAAAACTAAATAACTACTATGTCTCATATTTAGTCAAACTTTTTTTCTTGTTTTTGTTTATTGATGTTTCTTCCTTTTTTTAATTTAATTTTTATTTTTAGTGAGGCAATTGGGATTAAGTGACTTGCCCAGGGTCACACAGCTAGTAAGTGTTAAGTGTCTGAGGCCGGATTTGCACTCAGGTACTCCTGACTCCAGGGCCGGTGCTCTATCCACTGTGCCACCTAGCTGCCCCGACAATGACTTCTTAACAATTCATATGAGTCTAGTGATTATCAAAACTGATATAGAACTGAAAGGAACCTTACAACTTTCTAACTTACCTCCTTCCACTTCATTGATAAGGAAACTGAAGCTCTGGGAGATCAAATGACTTGCCTCAAGTAATACAGTGTTAAGTTTCAGAGGTGGGATTTGAATCCAGGCTCAAAGTTCTTTCTACTGTATTTACAACCCAAATTTATACATAATTATATTGTAACAATTCAAGTTATTTACAAAACTTTAAAAACTAATTTAATGCAATCAAGGTATACCTGAGATGGAAAGGAGGAAGAAAGAATAATTGCACTGATAATTCACAAAATAATTAGTCCAATTATGAGGAAGATATTCTGTGGTAAGATATTCAAATGGTATTCCATCCAAGAATCTGAAGTGGTTCATGAACTACACCAACTGTCTGGGACTTGGTGTGTTTGACTACGAATCTCCTAGTGTACCTTTGTCCTCTGACCCTTTTATTTGTTTCTCATACTTCAATATAGCTGGACCAGTCTGTTCCATGCAGAAGATATCTGCTACAAATTTTTCTCAATGAAAACCCTGGGATAATTTCTAATTCAGGTCTCTCTAGTTGGTGGTGGCAATGCCTGGGCACTGAACAGCTACTGCATACAGTACTAGTGGGAAAGCCAGGAGGAAGTACGTAGTGAAGGGAATGGACACATTATAAAACAAACACCCAGGAGAACAAGGAGGAAAATCCAATAAAAAAAAAAAATCCAGGGCACCTAGATGGTGCAGTGGATAAAGCACTGGCCCAGGATTCAGGACGACCTGAGTTTAAATCCGGCCTCATACACTTGACACTTACTGGCTGTGTGACTTTGGGCAAGTCACTTAATCCTCACTGCCCCACCAAAAAAAAAAAAATCCATCAACTAAGACCTGTTAACTTCCATCCAATTTAACCCATACTGAAAAAAAGAAGCCCCACTATAACATACTTAACAAGTATTCCTTTTAGTCTCTGCTTGAAAATCACCCGTGAGGGACTCAATACCTCCCAAGGTAGCTCATTCAACTTTTGGACAACTTTAATTGTTAGGCATTTTTTTCCCCCTCACAAAAGCCTAAAATTGCCTCTTTGTAATGTCTACTCACTGCTCATGATTCTAAGCTTGGGTCAAACAGAAGTCGTCTAATCCCTTTTCTAAATGATAGCTTTCAAATACATGAACACTGTCACCTTATCCCCTCCCTCCTCCCAATCTTATCTTCTAAAGGTTTAATGACTCTGGTTCCTTCAACTGAATCTCATGTGACATGCACTCAAGAAGCTTCAATAACCTGGCTGCCTTCCTCTGGACATTTCCCAGATTATTAGTGAAGTAAATATATCACTTCAAATAGTTTGAGCAGGGTAGAATATAGGAAATCAGTTCTCTGTTTCTATAAGCTACGTCTCTCTTTAAGCAGTTTAAGATATTAGCTTTTCTGGCAGCCACATCACACCAATGATTCAATATTATATCTGTTATCCCTAGATTTTTGTGATTCATCCTCTCCATCAAAGAAATGTTGAATTGATTCTTCAGTCCTCAGTAGTGATGTTACAGCACAACCAATCAAATAATCAACTGATTCTTGGATACTTTCAGAGTTTCATGGAGAGTCACAAGAGTTTTTCTTTACTTTGGCTGCTTTTTCTTCAGGCATCCAAGTCTCTTTGCAAATTACATGCCTATTTTAACTGTTAAATGCTAAGTACAACATAAAGATTCAATATAAGATGTGTAAATGACAGCTTTACATCTCTAGATACCCTAGATAAAATACTGGATACTAGTATAAATAGATTTATCAATAAATTAAAAATAAACACATAAATGATATAAATATAAATATATATAAACAAATCAAACTATGACTGAGCTAATAAATAAGCAAAAAAGACTAGATATTAAAATACTAGATACTCTAGAAAGATTTCATAAAATTCAATCTAGCAAATGTTTATTAACAACTATGTGCAAAGAATTATGCTAGGCAGTGGGGATACAAAATGACATAAAACACAGTTCTGCACTCAAGGATTTTACAATCTAGTAGGGGTGGAGTTGAGGCACAAGTAATTATAACAGAGAAGACAACTGTATATTATAATAAGATTACAAGCTTTAATGCAAATTAGAATAAGTGCAGATGAGTGATCCAAAGTGCTATCAGTGAATGGGAGAGATCAGACTTTCCTCCTCTAGGGGTCGGGAAGGGCTTCATTGCTGGGGAGTGGGAGGCACCTTAGGAAAGACTTTCAAGGGTTCTTCACTTGGGATGCTTGAACTTGTTTGCTAAAAAAAAAAAATCGGACAACTGTATTTTCAATATAACTGATTTTCTTTGTCATTTTGCGTAATTATTTTATGTGTTTAAAAACATTCTAGGGGCATCTAGGTGGTGCAGTGGATAGAGCACCGGCCCTGGATTCAGGAGGACCTGAATTCAAATGCGGCCTCAGACACTTGACACTTACTAGCTGTGTGACCCTGGGCAAGTCACTTAACCCCAAATACCTCACAAAAAACAAAAAACAACATTCTGAAAAGGTGTCCATGAGCTTTACCAGACTGTAAATGTGTACACACCAGGACACAAAAATGGTAAAGAATCCCCAATTTAAAGATTGGAAAAGTCATCTCATCCAACCCTCGTTTTACTCACGGGGAAAACAGTCCCAGAAAGGTTAAGAAGCTTGCTCAAAATTAAAGAGAAAGTGGCTAATTCCCTTCCCTTTCCCTCAGGATGTACAAACGACGGCAGTCGACTCTTCAAGACTAATTCAACAACAGACCTAACTTCCTGCGACCCCTTTCCTCTCTCGCATCCTCCCGGAAGCCGCGGAAAGCAGGAGGAATCTGCGGTGCGGCAGGGGAGGAAGAGAGTAGGAGAAGGGCGCAGGCGCACTCGGGGTCCCTCCATCCCAGTCCCGGCTCCGATCCCGCTGCATGTGTTCTCACCGATAGTGTCCACGCGGTGCGTGAGCAGCAGAGTCTGCGAGCCACAGCGAGCCGCCGCTGCCGCCGCCTCCGTCCCTGCATGCCCCCCGCCAATGACCACCACGTCGTAGTGCGGCACCGCTTGGCCTCCGCAAGAGCGGGACAGCGGCAGGGGCTTTTTGCTGAGGCGAACCGCTACCCGGCGACCCCAACGGCCGAAGGGGAGCATGGTGAGAGCCGGGCAGAGGCTGCCACTGACAGGAACCGTGACTGGGGCACCACTGGGGCTCAAAGTCAGCGGCCACTGGCTACTAGCCGGAGACTTCTGGGGGCCGCCATTTTGTTGACGTCATCACGCAGCACGCCCGGCTGTCGACCGCTGTGTACCTGCCCCGTTACGCCTCCAATGGCCCTGTGCCCCACGGGGCGGGAGAGAAGAGTAGGCGGGCATGACCACGTGCTCCTGCGCTAATTTCCACATGATTTCCTTCCCCTTTCCCAGATCTCAGTGTTTGGTCAGAGTCTAAGCCAGGGGTTTTTGACGTGGCATCGGATCCAAGTTAGATAAACTTGTATGGGGGAAAAAAAGACACCCTTATTTTTCACTAACCTCAAACTGAAATGTAACATTTCCTTTAATTTTTAATTAAAAAACAAAACAAAAACACTCTCCCTCCACATTCTGAAAAGAGAAGCACCCGGTTGTCGGAGGGATGCATGACACAAAAATTTTAAGACACCGAGCTGCCACCCCCCCACCCCAAATCTCCATGAAGAGTACATTTGCCCATTCCATAGCCCCTGACGCCTGTTGGGTTGGCATCATCATTAGTTCTCTCTGTGTGTATGTAATTACATATCTAAATCCCTCTTTTATTTTTTCTTTTATTTATTTATTTTTCTAAATTCCTCTTAAGTGATGTTAAAACATTCTCTCCTTCCCTTACATGCTGCCCTTTATTTCATTTTGCCCAGTACTCCTCTGTCTTTTGCCCTAGTTAGCATTTTGTCAGTCAATAGCAAGCATTTAATAAATGTCTACAACCTGCCATGTTCTCTGCTAGGAGCTGAGGGTACAAAGACAAAAATGAGACTGATCCTGCCCTCAGAGAACTTACATTCTACTGGGAGTATCGACTTCAGTCAGCCTCACTTCCCCAAGCTTCAGTTCAAGTTCCTCTTTTTTTCCCATAAAATTATTTTATTATTTTCCAGTTACATCTAGAGATAGTTTTCAACATTTGTTTTTATAAGATTTCTAGTTTCAAATTTTTCTCCCTTCCTCCACTCCCTCCACCCTCCCCAAGACAGCAAGTAATCTGATATAGGTTATATATGTACAATCACATTAAACATATTTTCTGCATTAGTCATGCTGTGAAAGAAGAATCAGCAAAAGGGAAAAAACCTCAAAAAATAAAAACAACAATAGAAATAGTATGGTTCAATCTGCACCTAGATTCCACAGTTCTTTTTTTTCTTCTGGATTGGGAAAGAATTTTCCATCATGAGTCCATTAGAACTGTCTTGGACCATTGTATTGCTGAGAAGAATCAAATCTATCATAGTTGATCAGCACATTATGTTGGGTTTTTTTGTTTGTTTTTTAGTGAGGCAATTGGGGTTAAGTGACTTGCCTAGGGTCACACAGCTACTAAGTGTTAAGTGTCTGAGGCCAGATTTGAACTCATGTACTCCTGACTCCAGGGCCAGTGCTCTATCCACTGTGCCACCTAGCTGCCCCAACACATTATGTTGTTGATACTGTATACAATCTTCTCCAGATTCTGCTCATCTCACTCATCATCAGTTCATGTAAGTCCTTCCAGGTTTATCTGAAATCT